>NW_026289764.1:75000-101742 GCF_023373465.1 Oncorhynchus keta | reverse complement strand
GGACTCTACTATAGACACCTAGAGAGATGGTTAACACACTACCCTGTTGACCAGGTACACACCCCAGGACTCTACAATACACACTAGAGACCAGGTTAACACACTACCCTGTTGACCAGGTACACACCCCAGGACTCTACAATACACACCTAGAGAGATGGTTAACACACTACCCTGTTGACCAGGTACACACCCCAGGACTCTACAATACACACCTACCCTGAGGTAGATGGTTAACACACTACCCTGTTGACCAGGTATACACCCCAGGACTCTACAATACACACTACCCTGTTGACCAGGTATACACCCCAGGACTCTACAATACACACCTAGAGAGATGGTTAACATCCCAGGACTCTACAATACACACCTAGAGAGATGGTTAACACACTACCCTGTTGACCAGGTATACACCCCAGGACTCTACAATACACACCTAGAGAGATGGTTAACACACTACCCTGTTGACCAGGTACACACCCCAGGACTCTACTATAGACACCTAGAGAGATGGTTAACACACTACCCTGTTGACCAGGTACACACCCCGGGACTCTACAATACACACCTAGAGAGATGGTTAACACACTACCCTGTTGACCAGGTACACACCCCGGGACTCTACAATACACACCTAGAGAGATGGTTAACACACTACCCTGTTGACCAGGTACACACCCCGGGACTCTACAATACACACTACCCTGTTGACCAGGTATACACCCCAGGACTCTACAATACACACTACCCTGTTGACCAGGTACACACCCCAGGACTCTACAATACACACCTAGAGAGATGGTTAACACACTACCCTGTTGACCAGGTACACACCCCGGGACTCTACTATAGACACCTAGAGAGATGGTTAACACACTACCCTGTTGACCAGGTATACACCCCGGGACTCTACAATACACACCTAGAGAGATGGTTAACACACTACCCTGTTGACCAGGTACACACCCCAGGACTCTACAATACACACCTAGAGAGATGGTTAACACACTACCCTGTTGACCAGGTATACACCCCGGACTCTACAATACACACCTAGAGAGATGGTTAACACACTACCCTGTTGACCAGGTATACACCCCAGGACTCTACAATACACACCTAGAGAGATGGTTAACACACTACCCTGTTGACCAGGTATACACCCCCAGGACTCTACAATACACACCTAGAGATGGTTAACACACTACCCTGTTGACCAGGTATACACCCCAGGACTCTACAATACACACCTAGAGATGGTTAACACACTACCCTGTTGACCAGGTACACACCCCAGGACTCTACAATACACACCTAGAGAGATGGTTAACACACTACCCTGTTGACCAGGTACACACCCCAGGACTCTACAATAGACACCTAGAGAGATGGTTAACACACTACCCTGTTGACCAGGTATACACCCCAGGACTCTACAATACACACCTAGAGATGGTTAACACACTACCCTGTTGACCAGGTACACACCCCAGGACTCTACAATACACACCTAGAGAGATGGTTAACACACTACCCTGTTGACCAGGTACACACCCCAGGACTCTACTATACACACCTAGAGATGGTTAACACACTACCCTGTTGACCAGGTACACACCCCAGGACTCTACAATACACACCTAGAGAGATGGTTAACACACTACCCTGTTGACCAGGTACACACCCCAGGACTCTACAATACACACCTAGAGATGGTTAACACACTACCCTGTTGACCAGGTACACACCCCAGGACTCTACAATACACACCTAGAGAGATGGTTAACACACTACCCTGTTGACCAGGTACACACCCCAGGACTCTACAATACACACCTAGAGAGATGGTTAACACACTACCCTGTTGACCAGGTACACACCCCAGGACTCTACAATACACACCTAGAGAGATGGTTAACACACTACCCTGTTGACCAGGTACACACCCCAGGACTCTACAATACACACTACCCTGTTGACCAGGTACACACCCCAGGACTCTACAATACACACCTAGAGAGATGGTTAACACACTACCCTGTTGACCAGGTACACACCCCAGGACTCTACAATACACACCTAGAGAGATGGTTAACACACTACCCTGTTGACCAGGTACACACCCCAGGACTCTACAATACACACTACCCTGTTGACCAGGTACACACCCCAGGACTCTACAATGGTTACACACTACCCTGTTGACCAGGTACACACCCCAGGACTCTACAATACACACCTAGAGAGATGGTTAACACACTACCCTGTTGACCAGGTACACACCCCAGGACTCTACAATACACCTAGGACCCTGTTGACCAGGTACTACCCCGACTCTACAATACACACCTAGAGAGATGGTTAACACACTACCCTGTTGACCAGGTACACACCCCAGGACTCTACAATACACACCTAGAGAGATGGTTAACACACTACCCTGTTGACCAGGTACACACCCCGGACTCTACAATACACACTACCTAGAGAGATGGGACTTAACACACTACCCTGTTGACCAGGTACACACCCCAGGACTCTACACCTAGAGAGATGGTTAACACACTACCCTGTTGACCAGGTACACACCCCGGGACTCTACAATACACACCTAGAGAGATGGTTAACACACTACCCTGTTGACCAGGTACACACCCCGGGACTCTACAATACACACCTAGAGAGATGGTTAACACACTACCCTGTTGACCAGGTATACACCCCAGGACTCTACAATACACACCTAGAGAGATGGTTAACACACTACCCTGTTGACCAGGTATACACCCCAGGACTCTACAATACACACCTAGAGAGATGGTTAACACACTACCCTGTTGACCAGGTACACACCCCAGGACTCTACAATACACACCTAGAGAGATGGTTAACACACTACCCTGTTGACCAGGTACACACCCCAGGACTCTACAATACACACCTAGAGAGATGGTTAACACACTACCCTGTTGACCAGGTACACACCCCAGGACTCTACAATACACACCTAGAGAGATGGTTAACACACTACCCTGTTGACCAGGTACACACCCCAGGACTCTACAATACACACCTAGAGAGATGGTTAACACACTACCCTGTTGACCAGGTACACACCCCAGGACTCTACAATAGACACCTAGAGAGATGGTTAACACACTACCCTGTTGACCAGGTACACACCCCAGGACTCTACAATACACACCTAGAGAGATGGTTAACACACTACCCTGTTGACCAGGTACACACCCCAGGACTCTACAATACACACCTAGAGAGATGGTTAACACACTACCCTGTTGACCAGGTATACACCCCAGGACTCTACAATACACACTACCCTGGTTGACCAGGTACACACCCCCAGGACTCTACAATACACACCTAGAGAGATGGTTAACACACTACCCTGTTGACCAGGTACACACCCCAGGACTCTACAATACACACCTAGAGAGATGGTTAACACACACTACCCTGTTGACCAGGTTGACCAGGTACACACCCCAGGGACTCTACAATACACACCTAGAGAGATGGTTAACACACTACCCTGTTGACCAGGTACACACCCCAGGACTCTACAATACACACCTAGAGAGATGGTTAACACACTACCCTGTTGACCAGGTACACACCCCAGGACTCTACAATACACACCTAGAGAGATGGTTAACACACTACCCTGTTGACCAGGTATACACCCCAGGACTCTACAATACACACCTAGAGAGATGGTTAACACACTACCCTGTTGACCAGGTACACACCCCAGGACTCTACAATACACACCTAGAGAGATGGTTAACACACTACCCTGTTGACCAGGTACACACCCCAGGACTCTACAATACACACCTAGAGAGATGGTTAACACACTACCCTGTTGACCAGGTACACACCCCAGGACTCTACAATACACACCTAGAGAGATGGTTAACACACTACCCTGTTGACCAGGTACACACCCCAGGACTCTACAATACACACCTAGAGAGATGGTTAACACACTACCCTGTTGACCAGGTATACACCCCAGGACTCTACAATACACACTACCCTGTTGACCAGGTACACACCCCAGGACTCTACAATACACACCTAGAGAGATGGTTAACACACTACCCTGTTGACCAGGTATACACCCCAGGACTCTACAATACACACCTAGAGAGATGGTTAACACACTACCCTGTTGACCAGGTACACACCCCAGGACTCTACAATACACACCTAGAGAGATGGTTAACACACTACCCTGTTGACCAGGTACACACCCCAGGACTCTACAATACACACCTAGAGAGATGGTTAACACACTACCCTGTTGACCAGGTACACACCCCAGGACTCTACAATACACACCTAGAGAGATGGTTAACACACTACCCTGTTGACCAGGTACACACCCCAGGACTCTACTATACACACCTAGAGAGATGGTTAACACACTACCCTGTTGACCAGGTACACACCCCAGGACTCTACAATACACACCTAGAGAGATGGTTAACACACTACCCTGTTGACCAGGTACACACCCCAGGACTCTACTACCTAATACACACTACCCTGTTGACCAGGTAGATGGTTAACACACTACCCTGTTGACCAGGTACACACCCCAGGACTCTACAATACACACCTAGAGAGATGGTTAACACACTACCCTGTTGACCAGGTATACACCCCAGGACTCTACAATACACACCTAGAGAGATGGTTAACACACTACCCTGTTGACCAGGTATACACCCCAGGACTCTACAATACACACCTAGAGAGATGGTTAACATCCCAGGACTCTATAATACACACCTAGAGAGATGGTTAACACACTACCCTGTTGACCAGGTACACACCCCAGGACTCTACTATACACACCTAGAGAGATGGTTAACACACTACCCTGTTGACCAGGTACACACCCCAGGACTCTACAATACACACCTAGAGAGATGGTTAACACACTACCCTGTTGACCAGGTATACACCCCAGGACTCTACAATACACACCTAGAGAGATGGTTAACACACTACCCTGTTGACCAGGTATACACCCCGGGACTCTACAATACACACTACCCTGTTGACCAGGTACACACCCCAGGACTCTACAATACACACCTAGAGAGATGGTTAACACACTACCCTGTTGACCAGGTACACACCCCAGGACTCTACAATACACACCTAGAGAGATGGTTAACACACTACCCTGTTGACCAGGTACACACCCCAGGACTCTACAATACACACCTAGAGAGATGGTTAACACACTACCCTGTTGACCAGGTACACACCCCAGGACTCTACTATAGACACCTAGAGAGATGGTTAACACACTACCCTGTTGACCAGGTACACACCCCAGGACTCTACAATACACACCTAGAGAGATGGTTAACACACTACCCTGTTGACCAGGTATACACCCCAGGACTCTACAATACACACTACCCTGTTGACCAGGTATACACCCCAGGACTCTACAATACACACTACCCTGTTGACCAGGTATACACCCCAGGACTCTACAATACACACCTAGAGAGATGGTTAACACACTACCCTGTTGACCAGGTACACACCCCAGGACTCTACAATACACACCTAGAGAGATGGTTAACACACTACCCTGTTGACCAGGTACACACCCCAGGACTCTACAATACACACCTAGAGAGATGGTTAACACACTACCCTGTTGACCAGGTATACACCCCAGGACTCTACAATACACACCTAGAGAGATGGTTAACACACTACCCTGTTGACCAGGTACACACCCCAGGACTCTACAATACACACCTAGAGAGATGGTTAACACACTACCCTGTTGACCAGGTACACACCCCAGGACTCTACAATACACACTACCTACCCTGTTGACCAGGTATACACCCCCAGGACTCTACAATACACACTACCCTGTTGACCAGGTACACACCCCGGGACTCTACTATACACACCTAGAGAGATGGTTAACACACCCCTGTTGAGGACTCTACAATACACACCTAGAGAGATGGTTAACACACTACCCTGTTGACCAGGTACACACCCCAGGACTCTACAATACACACCTAGAGAGATGGTTAACACACTACCCTGTTGACCAGGTACACACCCCAGGACTCTACAATACACACCTAGAGAGATGGTTAACACACTACCCTGTTGACCAGGTACACACCCCAGGACTCTACAATACACACCTAGAGAGATGGTTAACACACTACCCTGTTGACCAGGTACACACCCCAGGACTCTACAATACACACCTAGAGAGATGGTTAACACACTACCCTGTTGACCAGGTACACACCCCAGGACTCTACAATACACACCTAGAGAGATGGTTAACACACTACCCTGTTGACCAGGTACACACCCCAGGACTCTACAATACACACCTAGAGAGATGGTTAACACACTACCCTGTTGACCAGGTACACACCCCAGGACTCTACAATACACACCTAGAGAGATGGTTAACACACTACCCTGTTGACCAGGTACACACCCCAGGACTCTACAATACACACCTAGAGAGATGGTTAACACACTACCCTGTTGACCAGGTATACACCCCAGGACTCTACAATACACACCTAGAGAGATGGTTAACACACTACCCTGTTGACCAGGTACACACCCCAGGACTCTACAATACACACCTAGAGAGATGGTTAACACACTACCCTGTTGACCAGGTACACACCCCAGGACTCTACAATACACACTACCCTGTTGACCAGGTACACACCCCAGGACTCTACAATACACACCTAGAGAGATGGTTAACACACTACCCTGTTGACCAGGTACACACCCCGGGACTCTACAATACACACCTAGAGAGATGGTTAACACACTACCCTGTTGACCAGGTACACACCCCAGGACTCTACAATACACACCTAGAGAGATGGTTAACACACTACCCTGTTGACCAGGTACACACCCCAGGACTCTACAATACACACCTAGAGAGATGGTTAACACACTACCCTGTTGACCAGGTACACACCCCAGGACTCTACAATACACACCTAGAGATGGTTAACACACTACCCTGTTGACCAGGTACACACCCCAGGACTCTACAATACACACCTAGAGAGATGGTTAACACACTACCCTGTTGACCAGGTACACACCCCAGAGATGGTCTAACACACTACCCTGTTGACCAGGTACACACCCCAGGACTCTACTATACACACCTAGAGAGATGGTTAACACACTACCCTGTTGACCAGGTACACACCCCAGGACTCTACAATACACACCTAGAGAGATGGTTAACACACTACCCTGTTGACCAGGTACACACCTAGAGGTACACACCCCAGACTCTACTATACACACCTAGAGAGATGGTTAACACACTACCCTGTTGACCAGGTACACACCCCAGGACTCTACAATACACACCTAGAGAGATGGTTAACACACTACCCTGTTGACCAGGTACACACCCCAGGACTCTACAATACACACCTAGAGAGATGGTTAACACACTACCCTGTTGACCAGGTATACACCCCAGGACTCTACAATACACACCTAGAGAGATGGTTAACACACTACCCTGTTGACCAGGTACACACCCCAGGACTCTACAATACACACCTAGAGAGATGGTTAACACACTACCCTGTTGACCAGGTACACACCCCAGGACTCTACAATACACACCTAGAGAGATGGTTAACACACTACCCTGTTGACCAGGTACACACCCCAGGACTCTACAATACACACCTAGAGAGATGGTTAACATCCCAGGACTCTACTATAGACACCTAGAGAGATGGTTAACACACTACCCTGTTGACCAGGTATACACCCCAGGACTCTACAATACACACCTAGAGAGATGGTTAACACACTACCCTGTTGACCAGGTACACACCCCAGGACTCTACAATACACACCTAGAGAGATGGTTAACACACTACCCTGTTGACCAGGTACACACCCCAGGACTCTACAATACACACCTAGAGAGATGGTTAACACACTACCCTGTTGACCAGGTACACACCCCAGGACTCTACAATACACACCTAGAGAGATGGTTAACACACTACCCTGTTGACCAGGTATACACCCCAGGACTCTACAATACACACCTAGAGAGATGGTTAACACACTACCCTGTTGACCAGGTACACACCCCAGGACTCTACAATACACACCTAGAGAGATGGTTAACACACTACCCTGTTGACCAGGTACACACCCCGGACTCTACAATACACACTACCCTGTTGACCAGGTACACACCCCAGGACTCTACAATACACACCTAGAGAGATGGTTAACACACTACCCTGTTGACCAGGTACACACCCCAGGACTCTACAATACACACCTAGAGAGATGGTTAACACACTACCCTGTTGACCAGGTACACACCCCAGGACTCTACAATACACACTACCCTGTTGACCAGGTACACACCCCAGGACTCTACTATAGACACCTAGAGAGATGGTTAACACACTACCCTGTTGACCAGGTACACACCCCAGGACTCTACAATACACACCTAGAGAGATGGTTAACACACTACCCTGTTGACCAGGTACACACCCCAGGACTCTACAATACACACCTAGAGAGATGGTTAACACACTACCCTGTTGACCAGGTACACACCCCAGGACTCTACAATACACACCTAGAGAGATGGTTAACACACTACCCTGTTGACCAGGTATACACCCCAGGACTCTACAATACACACCTAGAGAGATGGTTAACACACTACCCTGTTGACCAGGTATACACCCCAGGACTCTACTATACACACCTAGAGAGATGGTTAACACACTACCCTGTTGACCAGGTACACACCCCAGGACTCTACAATACACACCTAGAGAGATGGTTAACACACTACCCTGTTGACCAGGTACACACCCCAGGACTCTACTATAGACACCTAGAGAGATGGTTAACACACTACCCTGTTGACCAGGTACACACCCCAGGACTCTACAATACACACCTAGAGAGATGGTTAACACACTACCCTGTTGACCAGGTATACACCCCAGGACTCTACAATACACACTACCCTGTTGACCAGGTACACACCCCAGGACTCTACAATACACACCTAGAGAGATGGTTAACACACTACCCTGTTGACCAGGTACACACCCCGGGACTCTACAATACACACTACCCTGTTGACCAGGTACACACCCCAGGACTCTACAATACACACCTAGAGAGATGGTTAACACACTACCCTGTTGACCAGGTACACACCCCAGGACTCTACAATACACACCTAGAGATGGTTAACACACTACCCTGTTGACCAGGTACACCCCCAGGACTCTACAATACACACCTAGAGAGATGGTTAACACACTACCCTGTTGACCAGGTACACACCCCAGGACTCTACAATACACACCTAGAGAGATGGTTAACACACTACCCTGTTGACCAGGTACACACCCCAGGACTCTACAATACACACCTAGAGAGATGGTTAACACACTACCCTGTTGACCAGGTACACACCCCAGGACTCTACAATACACACCTAGAGAGATGGTTAACACACTACCCTGTTGACCAGGTACACACCCCAGGACTCTACAATACACACCTAGAGAGATGGTTAACACACTACCCTGTTGACCAGGTACACACCCCAGGACTCTACAATACACACTACCCTGTTGACCAGGTACACACCCCAGGACTCTACTATACACACCTAGAGAGATGGTTAACACACTACCCTGTTGACCAGGTACACACCCCAGGACTCTACAATACACACTACCCTGTTGACCAGGTACACACCCCAGGACTCTACTATACACACCTAGAGAGATGGTTAACACACTACCCTGTTGACCAGGTATACACCCCAGGACTCTACAATACACACTACCCTGTTGACCAGGTATACACCCCAGGACTCTACAATACACACTACCCTGTTGACCAGGTACACACCCCAGGACTCTACAATACACACCTAGAGAGATGGTTAACACACTACCCTGTTGACCAGGTATACACCCCAGGACTCTACAATACACACCTAGAGAGATGGTTAACACACTACCCTGTTGACCAGGTACACACCCCAGGACTCTACTATACACACCTAGAGAGATGGTTAACACACTACCCTGTTGACCAGGTACACACCCCAGGACTCTACAATACACACC
Organism: Oncorhynchus keta; assembly: GCF_023373465.1. NCBI lineage: Eukaryota > Metazoa > Chordata > Actinopteri > Salmoniformes > Salmonidae > Oncorhynchus > Oncorhynchus keta. The sequence continues at coordinate 91,525 of NW_026289764.1, read as the reverse complement.
TAGAGAGATGGTTAACACACTACCCTGTTGACCAGGTACACACCCCAGGACTCTACAATACACACCTAGAGAGATGGTTAACACACTACCCTGTTGACCAGGTACACACCCCAGGACTCTACAATACACACCTAGAGAGATGGTTAACACACTACCCTGTTGACCAGGTACACACCCCGGGACTCTACAATACACACCTAGAGAGATGGTTAACACACTACCCTGTTGACCAGGTACACACCCCAGGACTCTACAATACACACCTAGAGAGATGGTTAACACACTACCCTGTTGACCAGGTACACACCCCAGGACTCTACAATACACACCTAGAGAGATGGTTAACACACTACCCTGTTGACCAGGTACACACCCCAGGACTCTACAATACACACCTAGAGAGATGGCTAACACACTACCCTGTTGACCAGGTACACACCTAGAGAGATGGTTAACACACTACCCTGTTGACCAGGTATACACCCCAGGACTCTACAATACACACCTAGAGAGATGGTTAACACACTACCCTGTTGACCAGGTATACACCCCAGGACTCTACAATACACACCTAGAGAGATGGTTAACACACTACCCTGTTGACCAGGTATACACCCCAGGACTCTACAATACACACTACCCTGTTGACCAGGTACACACCCCGGGACTCTACAATACACACCTAGAGAGATGGTTAACACACTACCCTGTTGACCAGGTACACACCCCAGGACTCTACAATACACACCTAGAGAGATGGTTAACACACTACCCTGTTGACCAGGTATACACCCCAGGACTCTACTATACACACCTAGAGAGATGGTTAACACACTACCCTGTTGACCAGGTACACACCCCAGGACTCTACAATACACACCTAGAGAGATGGTTAACACACTACCCTGTTGACCAGGTATACACCCCAGGACTCTACAATACACACCTAGAGAGATGGTTAACACACTACCCTGTTGACCAGGTACACACCCCAGGACTCTACAATACACACTACCCTGTTGACCAGGTATCTACAATACACACCTAGAGAGATGGTTAACACACTACCCTGTTGACCAGGTACACACCCCAGGACTCTACAATACACACCTAGAGAGATGGTTAACACACTACCCTGTTGACCAGGTACACACCCCAGGACTCTACTATAGACACCTAGAGAGATGGTTAACACACTACCCTGTTGACCAGGTACACACCCCAGGACTCTACAATACACACCTAGAGAGATGGTTAACACACTACCCTGTTGACCAGGTATACACCCCAGGACTCTACAATACACACCTAGAGAGATGGTTAACACACTACCCTGTTGACCAGGTACACACCCCGGGACTCTACAATACACACTACCCTGTTGACCAGGTACACACCCCAGGACTCTACAATACACACCTAGAGAGATGGTTAACACACTACCCTGTTGACCAGGTATACACCCCAGGACTCTACAATACACACCTAGAGAGATGGTTAACACACTACCCTGTTGACCAGGTATACACCCCAGGACTCTACAATACACACCTAGAGAGATGGTTAACACACTACCCTGTTGACCAGGTACACACCCCAGGACTCTACAATACACACCTAGAGAGATGGTTAACACACTACCCTACCAGGTACCCAGGTACACACCCCAGGACTCTACAATACACACCTAGAGAGATGGTTAACACACTACCCTGTTGACCAGGTATACACCCCGGGACTCTACAATACACACCTAGAGAGATGGTTAACACACTACCCTGTTGACCAGGTACACACCCCGGGACTCTACAATACACACTACCCTGTTGACCAGGTACACACCCCGGGACTCTACAATACACACCTAGAGAGATGGTTAACACACTACCCTGTTGACCAGGTATACACCCCAGGACTCTACAATACACACCTAGAGAGATGGTTAACACACTACCCTGTTGACCAGGTACACACCCCAGGACTCTACTATAGACACCTAGAGAGATGGTTAACACACTACCCTGTTGACCAGGTACACACCCCAGGACTCTACAATACACACCTAGAGAGATGGTTAACACACTACCCTGTTGACCAGGTACACACCCCAGGACTCTACAATACACACCTAGAGAGATGGTTAACACACTACCCTGTTGACCAGGTACACACCCCAGGACTCTACAATACACACCTAGAGAGATGGTTAACACACTACCCTGTTGACCAGGTATACACCCCAGGACTCTACAATACACACCTAGAGAGATGGTTAACACACTACCCTGTTGACCAGGTACACACCCCAGGACTCTACACCCCCAGGACTCTACAATACACACCTAGAGAGATGGTTAACACACTACCCTGTTGACCAGGTACACACCCCAGGACTCTACAATACACACCTAGAGAGATGGTTAACACACTACCCTGTTGACCAGGTACACACCCCAGGACTCTACAATACACACCTAGAGAGATGGTTAACACACTACCCTGTTGACCAGGTACACACCCCAGGACTCTACAATACACACCTAGAGAGATGGTTAACACACTACCCTGTTGACCAGGTACACACCCCAGGACTCTACAATACACACCTAGAGAGATGGTTAACACACTACCCTGTTGACCAGGTACACACCCCAGGACTCTACAATACACACCTAGAGAGATGGTTAACACACTACCCTGTTGACCAGGTACACACCCCAGGACTCTACAATACACACTACCCTGTTGACCAGGTACACACCCCAGGACTCTACAATACACACCTAGAGAGATGGTTAACACACTACCCTGTTGACCAGGTATACACCCCAGGACTCTACAATACACACCTAGAGAGATGGTTAACACACTACCCTGTTGACCAGGTACACACCCCAGGACTCTACTATACACACCTAGAGAGATGGTTAACACACTACCCTGTTGACCAGGTACACACCCCAGGACTCTACAATACACACCTAGAGAGATGGTTAACACACTACCCTGTTGACCAGGTATACACCCCAGGACTCTACAATACACACCTAGAGAGATGGTTAACACACTACCCTGTTGACCAGGTACACACCCCAGGACTCTACAATACACACCTAGAGAGATGGTTAACACACTACCCTGTTGACCAGGTACACACCCCAGGACTCTACAATACACACCTAGAGAGATGGTTAACACACTACCCTGTTGACCAGGTATACACCCCAGGACTCTACAATACACACCTAGAGAGATGGTTAACACACTACCCTGTTGACCAGGTACACACCCCAGGACTCTACTATACACACCTAGAGAGATGGTTAACACACTACCCTGTTGACCAGGTATACACCCCAGGACTCTACAATACACACCTAGAGAGATGGTTAACACACTACCCTGTTGACCAGGTATACACCCCAGGACTCTACTATAGACACCTAGAGAGATGGTTAACACACTACCCTGTTGACCAGGTACACACCCCAGGACTCTACAATACACACCTAGAGAGATGGTTAACACACTACCCTGTTGACCAGGTACACACCCCAGGACTCTACAATACACACCTAGAGAGATGGTTAACACACTACCCTGTTGACCAGGTACACACCCCAGGACTCTACAATACACACCTAGAGAGATGGTTAACACACTACCCTGTTGACCAGGTATACACCCCAGGACTCTACAATACACACTACCCTGTTGACCAGGTACACACCCCAGGACTCTACAATACACACCTAGAGAGATGGTTAACACACTACCCTGTTGACCAGGTACACACCCCAGGACTCTACAATACACACCTAGAGAGATGGTTAACACACTACCCTGTTGACCAGGTATACACCCCAGGACTCTACAATAGACACCTAGAGAGATGGTTAACACACTACCCTGTTGACCAGGTACACACCCCAGGACTCTACAATACACACCTAGAGAGATGGTTAACACACTACCCTGTTGACCAGGTACACACCCCAGGACTCTACAATACACACTACCCTGTTGACCAGGTATACACCCCAGGACTCTACAATACACACCTAGAGAGATGGTTAACACTAGGACTCTACTATAGACTCACTAGAGAGATGGTTAACACACTACCCTGTTGACCAGGTACACACCCCAGGACTCTACAATACACACCTAGAGAGATGGCTAACACACTACCCTGTTGACCAGGTACACACCCCAGGACTCTACAATACACACCTAGAGAGATGGTTAACACACTACCCTGTTGACCAGGTACACACCCCAGGACTCTACAATACACACCTAGAGAGATGGTTAACACACTACCCTGTTGACCAGGTATACACCCCAGGACTCTACAATACACACCTAGAGAGATGGTTAACACACTACCCTGTTGACCAGGTATACACCCCAGGACTCTACAATACACACCTAGAGAGATGGTTAACACACTACCCTGTTGACCAGGTACACACCCCGGGACTCTACAATACACACTACCCTGTTGACCAGGTACACACCCCAGGACTCTACAATACACACCTAGAGAGATGGTTAACACCCCAGGACTCTACTATAGACACCTAGAGAGATGGTTAACACACTACCCTGTTGACCAGGTACACACCCCGGGACTCTACAATACACACCTAGAGAGATGGTTAACACACTACCCTGTTGACCAGGTATACACCCCAGGACTCTACAATACACACTACCCTGTTGACCAGGTACACACCCCAGGACTCTACAATACACACCTAGAGATGGTTAACACACTACCCTGTTGACCAGGTACACACCTAGAGAGATGGTTAACACACTACCCTGTTGACCAGGTACACACCTAGAGAGATGGTTAACACACTACCCTGTTGACCAGGTACACACCCCGGGACTCTACAATACACACCTAGAGAGATGGTTAACACACTACCCTGTTGACCAGGTACACACCCCAGGACTCTACAATACACACCTAGAGAGATGGTTAACACACTACCCTGTTGACCAGGTACACACCCCGGGACTCTACAATACACACCTAGAGAGATGGTTAACACACCAGGACTCTACTATAGACACCTAGAGAGATGGTTAACACACTACCCTGTTGACCAGGTACACACCCCGGGACTCTACTATAGACACCTAGAGAGATGGTTAACACACTACCCTGTTGACCAGGTATACACCCCAGGACTCTACAATACACACCTAGAGAGATGGTTAACACCCTACCCTGTTGACCAGGTATACACCCCGGGACTCTACAATACACACCTAGAGAGATGGTTAACACACTACCCTGTTGACCAGGTACACACCCCAGGACTCTACAATACACACCTAGAGAGATGGTTAACACACTACCCTGTTGACCAGGTACACACCCCAGGACTCTACTATACACACCTAGAGATATGGTTAACACACTACCCTGTTGACCAGGTACACACCCCAGGACTCTACAATACACACCTAGAGAGATGGTTAACACACTACCCTGTTGACCAGGTACACACCCCAGGACTCTACAATACACACCTAGAGAGATGGTTAACACACTACCCTGTTGACCAGGTACACACCCCAGGACTCTACTATACACACCTAGAGAGATGGTTAACACCCCAGGACTCTACAATACACACCTAGAGAGATGGTTAACACACTACCCTGTTGACCAGGTACACACCCCAGGACTCTACTATAGACACCTAGAGAGATGGTTAACACACTACCCTGTTGACCAGGTACACACCCCGGGACTCTACTATACACACCTAGAGAGATGGTTAACACACTACCCTGTTGACCAGGTACACACCCCAGGACTCTACAATACACACCTAGAGAGATGGTTAACACACTACCCTGTTGACCAGGTACACACCCCGGACTCTACTATAGACACCTAGAGAGATGGTTAACACACTACCCTGTTGACCAGGTACACACCCCAGGACTCTACAATACACACCTAGAGAGATGGTTAACACACTACCCTGTTGACCAGGTATACACCCCAGGACTCTACAATACACACCTAGAGAGATGGTTAACACACTACCCTGTTGACCAGGTATACACCCCAGGACTCTACAATACACACCTAGAGAGATGGTTAACACACTACCCTGTTGACCAGGTACACACCTAGAGAGATGGTTAACACACTACCCTGTTGACCAGGTACACACCCCGGGACTCTACAATACACACCTAGAGAGATGGTTAACACACTACCCTGTTGACCAGGTACACACCCCAGGACTCTACAATACACACCTAGAGAGATGGTTAACACACTACCCTGTTGACCAGGTACACACCCCAGGACTCTACAATACACACCTAGAGAGATGGTTAACACACTACCCTGTTGACCAGGTACACACCCCGGGACTCTACAATACACACCTAGAGAGATGGTTAACACACTACCCTGTTGACCAGGTACACACCCCAGGACTCTACAATACACACCTAGAGAGATGGTTAACACACTACCCTGTTGACCAGGTACACACCCCAGGACTCTACTATAGACACCTAGAGAGATGGTTAACACACCAGGACTCTACTATACACACCTAGAGAGATGGTTAACACACTACCCTGTTGACCAGGTATACACCCCGGGACTCTACAATACACACCTAGAGAGATGGTTAACACCCCAGGACTCTACTATACACACCTAGAGATATGGTTAACACCCCGGGACTCTACAATACACACCTAGAGAGATGGTTAACACACTACCCTGTTGACCAGGTACACACCTAGAGAGATGGTTAACACCCCAGGACTCTACTATACACACCTAGAGATATGGTTAACACCCCAGGACTCTACTATAGACACCTAGAGAGATGGTTAACACACTACCCTGTTGACCAGGTACACACCCCAGGACTCTACTATAGACACCTAGAGAGATGGTTAACACACTACCCTGTTGACCAGGTACACACCCCGGGACTCTACAATACACACCTAGAGAGATGGTTAACACACTACCCTGTTGACCAGGTACACACCCCAGGACTCTACTATAGACACCTAGAGAGATGGTTAACACACTACCCTGTTGACCAGGTACACACCCCGGGACTCTACTATAGACACCTAGAGAGATGGTTAACACACTACCCTGTTGACCAGGTACACACCCCAGGACTCTACCATAGACACCTAGAGAGATGGTTAACACACTACCCTGTTGACCAGGTATACACCCCAGGACTCTACAATACACACCTAGAGAGATGGTTAACACACTACCCTGTTGACCAGGTACACACCCCAGGACTCTACAATACACACCTAGAGAGATGGTTAACACACTACCCTGTTGACCAGGTATACACCCCGGGACTCTACAATACACACCTAGAGAGATGGTTAACACACTACCCTGTTGACCAGGTATACACCCCAGGACTCTACAATACACACCTAGAGAGATGGTTAACACACTACCCTGTTGACCAGGTATACACCCCAGGACTCTACAATACACACCTAGAGAGATGGTTAACACACTACCCTGTTGACCAGGTATACACCTAGAGAGATGGTTAACACACTACCCTGTTGACCAGGTATACACCCCGGGACTCTACAATACACACCTAGAGAGATGGTTAACACACTACCCTGTTGACCAGGTACACACCCCAGGACTCTACAATACACACCTAGAGAGATGGTTAACACACTACCCTGTTGACCAGGTATACACCCCGGACTCTACAATACACACTACCCTGTTGACCAGGTACACACCCCAGGACTCTACTATAGACACCTAGAGAGATGGTTAACACACTACCCTGTTGACCAGGTACACACCCCAGGACTCTACTATAGACACCTAGAGAGATGGTTAACACACTACCCTGTTGACCAGGTACACACCCCAGGACTCTACAATACACACCTAGAGAGATGGTTAACACCCCAGGACTCTACTATAGACACCTAGAGAGATGGTTAACACACCAGGACTCTACTATAGACACCTAGAGAGATGGTTAACATCCCAGGACTCTACAATACACACCTAGAGAGATGGTTAACACACCAGGACTCTACTATAGACACCTAGAGAGATGGTTAACACACCAGGACTCTACTATAGACACCTAGAGAGATGGTTAACACACCAGGACTCTACTATAGACACCTAAAGCGATGGTTAACACACCAGGACTCTACTATAGACACCTAGAGAGATGGTTAACACACAGGACTCTACTATAGACACCTAGAGAGATGGTTAACATCCCAGGACTCTACTATAGACACCTAGAGAGATGGTTAATATCCCAGGACTCTACTATAGACACCTAGAGAGATGGTTAACATCCCAGGACTCTACTATAGACACCTAGAGAGATGGTTAACATCCCAGGACTCTACTATAGACACCTAAAGCGATGGTTAACACACCAGGACTCTACTATAGACACCTAGAGAGATGGTTAACACACCAGGACTCTACTATAGACACCTAGAGAGATGGTTAACATCCCAGGACTCTACTATAGACACCTAGAGAGATGGTTAATATCCCAGGACTCTACTATAGACACCTAGAGAGATGGTTAACATCCCAGGACTCTACTATAGACTCCTAGAGAGATGGTTAACATCCCAGGACTCTACTATAGACACCTAGAGAGATGGTTAACATCCCATGACTCTACTATAGACACCTTGAGAGATGGTTAACATCCCAGGACTCTACTATAGACACCTAGAGAGATGGTTAACACACCAGGACTCTACTATAGACACCTAGAGAGATGATTACCATCCCAGGACTCTACTATAGACTCCTAGAGAGATGGTTAACATCCCAGGACTCTACTATAGACACCTAGAGAGATGGTTAATATCCCAGGACTCTACTATAGACACCTAGAGAGATGGTTAATATCCCAGGACTCTACTATAGACTCCTAGAGAGATGGTTAACACCCCAGGACTCCACTATAGACACCTAGAGAGATGGTTAACACACCAGGACTCTACTATAGACACCTAGAGAGATGGTTAACACACCAGGACTCTACTATAGACACCTAAAGCGATGGTTAACACCCCAGGACTCTACTATAGACACCTAGAGAGATGGTTAACATCCCAGGACTCTACTATAGACTCCTAGAGAGATGGTTAACATCCCAGGACTCTACTATAGACACCTAAAGCGATGGTTAACACAGTCTGTCTGACCAGGACTCTACTATAGACACCTAGAGAGATGGTTAACACCCCAGGACTCTACTATAGACACCTAGAGAGATGGTTAACATCCCAGGACTCTACTATAGACTCCTAGAGAGATGGTTAACATCCCAGGACTCTACTATAGACACCTAGAGAGATGGTTAACACACCAGGACTCTACTATAGACACCTAGAGAGATGGTTAATATCCCAGGACTCTACTATAGACACCTAGAGAGATGGTTAACATCCCATGACTCTACTATAGACACCTTGAGAGATGGTTAACATCCCAGGACTCTACTATAGACACCTAGAGAGATGGTTAACACACCAGGACTCTACTATAGACACCTAGAGAGATGGTTAACATCCCAGGACTCTACTATAGACACCTAGAGAGATGGTTAACACACCAGGACTCTACTATAGACACCTAGAGAGATGGTTAACACACCAGGACTCTACTATAGACACCTAAAGCGATGGTTAACACACCAGGACTCTACTATAGACACCTAGAGAGATGGTTAACACACCAGGACTCTACTATAGACACCTAGAGAGATGGTTAACATCCCAGGACTCTACTATAGACACCTAGAGAGATGGTTAATATCCCAGGACTCTACTATAGACACCTAGAGAGATGGTTAACATCCCAGGACTCTACTATAGACTCCTAGAGAGATGGTTAACATCCCAGGACTCTACTATAGACACCTAAAGATGGTTAACACACCAGGACTCTACTATAGACACCTAGAGAGATGGTTAACATCCCAGGACTCTACTATAGACACCTAGAGAGATGGTTAACATCCCAGGACTCTACTATAGACACCTAGAGAGATGGTTAATATCCCAGGACTCTACTATAGACACCTAGAGAGATGGTTAACATCCCATGACTCTACTATAGACACCTAGAGAGATGGTTAACATCCCAGGACTCTACTATAGACACCTAGAGAGATGGTTAACACCCCAGGACTCTACTATAGACACCTAGAGAGATGGTTAACACCCCAGGACTCTACTATAGACACCTAGAGAGATGGTTAACACACCAGGACTCTACTATAGACACCTAGAGAGATGGTTAACACCCCAGGACTCTACTATAGACACCTAGAGAGATGGTTAACACACCAGGACTCTACTATAGACACCTAGAGAGATGGTTAACACCCCAGGACTCTACTATAGACACCTAGAGAGATGATTAACATCCCAGGACTCTACTTTCGACACCTAGAGATGGTTAACATCCCAGGACTCTACTATAGACACCTAGAGAGATGGTTAACACCCCAGGACTCTACTATAGACACCTAGAGAGATGGTTAACACCCCAGGACTCTACTATAGACACCTAGAGAGATGGTTAACATCCCAGGACTCTACTATAGACACCTAGAGAGATGGTTAACACCCCAGGACTCTACTATAGACACCTAGAGAGATGGTTAACACCCCAGGACTCTACTATAGACACCTAGAGAGATGGTTAACATCACAGGACTCTACTATAGACACCTAGAGAGATGGTTAACATCCCAGGACTCTACTATAGACACCTAAAGAGATGGTTAACACACCAGGACTCTACTATAGACACCTAGAGAGATGGTTAACACCCCAGGACTCTACTATAGACACCTAGAGAGATGGTTAACATCCCATAACTCTACTATAGACTCCTAGAGAGATGGTTAACATCCCAGGACTCTACTATAGACACCTAGAGAGATGATTAACATCCCAGGACTCTACTATAGACTCCTAGAGAGATGGTTAACATCCCAGGACTCTACTATAGACACCTAGAGAGATGGTTAACATCCCAGGACTCTACTATAGACACCTAGAGAGATGGTTAACATCCCAGGACTCTACTATAGACACCTAGAGAGATGGTTAACACACCAGGACTCTACTATAGACACCTAGAGAGATGGTTAACACCCCAGGACTCTACTATAGACACCTAGAGAGATGGTTAACACTCCAGGACTCTACTATAGACACCTAGAGAGATGGTTAACATCCCAGGACTCTACTATAGACACCTAGAGAGATGGTTAACATCCCAGGACTCTACTATAGACTCCTAGAGAGATGGTTAACACACCAGGACTCTACTATAGACACCTAGAGAGATGGTTAACACACCAGGACTCTACTATAGACACCTAGAGAGATGGTTAACATTCCAGGACTCTACTATAGACTCCTAGAGAGATGGTTAACACACCAGGACTCTACTATAGACACCTAGAGAGATGGTTAACACCCCAGGACTCTACTATAGACACCTAGAGAGATGGTTAACACACCAGGACTCTACTATAGACACCTAGAGAGATGGTTAACACACCAGGACTCTACTATAGACACCTAGAGAGATGGTTAACACCCCAGGACTCTACTATAGACACCTAGAGAGATGGTTAACACCCCAGGACTCTACTATAGACACCTAGAGAGATGGTTAACACACCAGGACTCTACTATAGACACCTAGAGAGATGATTAACATCCCAGGACTCTACTATAGACACCTAGAGAGATGGTTAACACACCAGGACTCTACTATAGACACCTAGAGAGATGGTTAACATCCCAGGACTCTACTATAGACACCTAGAGAGATGGTTAACACACCAGGACTCTACTATAGACACCTAGAGAGATGGTTAACATCCCAGGACTCTACTATAGACACCTAGAGAGATGGTTAACATCCCAGGACTCTACTATAGACACCTAGAGAGATGGTTAACACACCAGGACTCTACTATAGACACCTAGAGAGATGATTAACATCCCAGGACTCTACTATAGACACCTAGAGAGATGGTTAACACACCAGGACTCTACTATAGACACCTAGAGAGATGGTTAACACCCCAGGACTCTACTATAGACACCTAGAGAGATGGTTAACATCCCAGGACTCTACTATAGACACCTAGAGAGATGGTTAACATCCCAGGACTCTACTATAGACACCTGGAGAGATGGTTAACACACCAGGACTCTACTATAGACACCTGGAGAGATGGTTAACATCCCAGGACTATACTATAGACACCTAAAGCGATGGTTAACACACTAGACACCTAGAGAGATGGTTAACACACCAGGACTCTACTATAGACACCTAGAGAGATGGTTAACATCCCAGGACTCTACTATAGACACCTAGAGAGATGGTCAACATCCCAGGACTCCACTATAGACACCTAGAGAGATGGTTAACATTCCAGGACTCTACTATAGACACCTAGAGAGATGATTAACATCCCAGGACTCTACTATAGACACCTAGAGAGATGGTTAACATCCCAGGACTCTACTATAGACACCTAGAGAGATGATTAACATCCCAGGACTCTACTATAGACTCCTAGAGAGATGGTTAACATCCCAGGACTCTACTATAGACTCCTAGAGAGATGGTTAACATCCCAGGACTCTACTATAGACACCTAGAGAGATGGTTAACATCCCAGGACTCTACTATAGACACCTAGAGAGATGGTTAACATCCCAGGACTCTACTATAGACAACTAGAGAGATGGTTAATATCCCAGGACTCTACTATAGACTCCTAGAGAGATGGTTAACACCCCAGGACTCCACTATAGACACCTAGAGAGATGATTAACATTCCAGGACTCTACTATAGACACCTGGAGAGATGGTTAACATCCCAGGACTCTACTATAGACACCTAGAGAGATGATTAACACCCCAGGACTCTACTATAGACACCTAGAGAGATGATTAACATCCCAGGACTCTACTATAGACACCTAGAGAGATGGTTAACACCCCAGGACTCTACTATAGACACCTAGAGAGATGGTTAATATCCCAGGACTCTACTATAGACACCTAGAGAGATGGTTAATATCCCAGGACTCTACTATAGACTCCTAGAGAGATGGTTAACACCCCAGGACTCCACTATAGACACCTAGAGAGATGATTAACATTCCAGGACTCTACTATAAACACCTAGAGAGATGGTTAACACACCAGGACTCTACTATAGACACCTAGAGAGATGGTTAACACCCCAGGACTCTACTATAGACACCTAGAGAGATGGTTAACACCCCAGGACTCTACTATAGACACCTAGAGAGATGGTTAACATCCCAGGACTCTACTATAGACACCTAGAGAGATGATTAACATCCCAGGACTCTACTATAGACACCTAGAGAGATGGTTAACACACCAGGACTCTACTATAGACACCTAGAGAGATGGTTAACATCCCAGGACTCTACTATAGACACCTAGAGAGATGGTTAACATCCCAGGACTCTACTATAGACACCTAGAGAGATGGTTAACATCCCAGGACTCTACTATAGACACCTAGAGAGATGGTTAACACCCCAGGACTCTACTATAGACACCTAGAGAGATGGTTAACATCCCAGGACTCTACTATAGACACCTAGAGATGGTCAACATCCCAGGACTCTACTATAGACACCTAGAGAGATGGTTAACATCCCAGGACTCTACTATAGACTCCTAGAGAGATGGTTAACATCCCAGGACTCTACTATAGACACCTAGAGAGATGGTTAACACACCAGGACTCTACTATAGACACATAGAGAGATGATTAACATCCCAGGACTCTACTATAGACACCTAGAGAGATGGTTAACACACCAGGACTCTACTATAGACACCTAGAGAGATGGTTAACATCCCAGGACTCTACTATAGACACCTAGAGAGATGGTTAACACACCAGGACTCTACTATAGACACCTAGAGAGATGGTTAACATCCCAGGACTCTACTATAGACTCCTAGTAGAGATGGTTAACATCCCAGGACTCTACTATAGACACCTAGAGAGATGGTTAACACCCCAGGACTCTACTATAGACACCTAGAGAGATGATTAACATCCCAGGACTCTACTTTTGACACCTAGAGAGATGGTTAACATCCCAGGACTCTACTATAGACTCCTAGAGAGATGGTTAACACACCAGGACTCTACTATAGACACCTAGAGAGATGGTTAACATCCCAGGACTCTACTATAGACACCTAGAGAGATGGTTAACACACCAGGACTCTACTATAGACACCTAGAGAGATGGTTAACACACCAGGACTCTACTATAGACACCTGGAGAGATGGTTAACACACCAGGACTCTACTATAGACACCTGGAGAGATGGTTAACACACCAGGACTCTACTATAGACACCTGGAGAGATGGTTAACACACCAGGACTCTACTATAGACACCTAGAGAGATGGTTAACACACCAGGACTCTACTATAGACACCTAGAGAGATGGTTAACACACCAGGACTCTACTATAGACACCTAGAGAGATGGTTAACATCCCAGGACTCTACTATAGACACCTAGAGAGATGATTAACATCCCATGACTCTACTATAGACACCTAGAGAGATGGTTAACATCCCAGGACTCTACTATAGACACCTAGAGAGATGGTTAATATCCCAGGACTCTACTATAGACACCTAGAGAGATGGTTAACATCCCAGGACTCTACTATAGACACCTAGAGAGATGATTAACATCCCATGACTCTACTATAGACACCTAGAGAGATGGTTAACATCCCAGGACTCTACTATAGACTCCTAGAGAGATGATTAACATCCCAGGACTCTACTATAGACACCTAGAGATGGTTAACATCCCAGGACTCTACTATAGACTCCTAGAGATGGTTAACACACCAGGACTCTACTATAGACACCTAGAGAGATGATTAACACCCCAGGACTCTACTATAGACACCTAGAGATGGTTAACATTCCAGGACTCTACTATAGACACCTAGAGATGGTTAACATCCCAGGACTCTACTATAGACTCCTAGAGAGATGATTAACACCCCAGGACTCTACTATAGACTCCTAGAGAGATGGTTAACATCCCAGGACTCTACTATAGACTCATAGAAGATGGTTAACATCCCAGGACTCTACTATAGACTCCTAGAGAGATGATTAACACCCCAGGACTCTACTATAGACACCTAGAGAGATGGTTAACATCCCAGGACTCTACTATAGACTCCTAGAGAGATGATTAACACCCCAGGACTCTACTATAGACACCTAGAGAGATGATTAACACCCCAGGACTCTACTATAGACACCTAGAGGATGGTTAACATCCCAGGACTCTACTATAGACACCTAGAGAGATGATTAACACCCCAGGACTCTACTATAGACACCTAGAGAGATGGTTAACATCCCAGGACTCTACTATAGACACCTAGAGAGATGGTTAACACACCAGGACTCTACTATAGACACCTAGAGAGATGGATGTTGTCAGATTTCTAAAAGGCTTTACGGCTGAAAGCATACCATGCGATTATCTGAGAACAGCACCCAGCAGACAAATCATTACAAACAGTAACCGGCCAAGTAGAGGAGTAACACAAGTCAGATAGAGATAAAATGAATCCCTTACCTTTGATGATCTTCATATGGTTGCACTCACAAGACTCCCATTTACTCAATAGATGTTAGTTTTGTTCGATAAAGTCCCTCTTTATATCCAAAACCTCTGTTTTGTTCGATAAAGTCCCTCTTTAGATCCAAAAACCTCTGTTTTGTTGATAAAGTCCCTCTTTATATCCAAAAACCTCAGTTTTGTTCGATAAAGTCCCTCTTTAGATCCAAAAACCTCTGTTTTGTTCGATAAAGTCCCTCTTTATATCCAAAAACCTCTGTTTTGTTCAATAAAGTCCCTCTTTAGATCCAAAACCTCTGTTTTGTTCGATAAAGTCCTCTTTAGATCCAAAAACCTCTGTTTTGTTCGATAAAGTCCCTCTTTATATCCAAAAACCTCGGTTTTGTTCGATAAAGTCCCTCTTTAGATCCAAAACCTCGCTTTGTTCGATAATCCACAGGCTCAAAGGCAACAGGCAGACGAAACATCCAAATAGTATCCGTAAAGTTCGTAGTAACGTGGCAAATGGTGTTTATAATCGATCCTCAGGTTGTTTTTAGTCGTAATAATCAATCATATTTCAACCGGACAAAAGCTTTGTCGATATAAAAGGATAACAAGAAAGGCACGCTGTCTCTGGGACACGGCAGGGTCCACTCATTCAGAGAAAGGCTCTGGTTGCTGAGCATGAAAAACCTCTGGGACACTGCAGGGTCCACTATTCAGAGAAGGCTCTGTTGCTGCATGAAAAACCTCTGGGACACTGCAGGGTCCACTCATTCAGAGA
>NW_026289764.1:0-70000 GCF_023373465.1 Oncorhynchus keta | reverse complement strand
GACCTCATTCAGATCCTTACAGGAAGTTATGATCTCAATTAGATCCTTACAGGAAGTTATGACCTCAATCAGATCCTTACAGGAAGTTATGACCTCAATCAGATCCTTACAGGAAGTTATGACCTCAATCAGATCCTTACAGGAAGTTATGACCTCAATCAGATCCTTACAGGAAGTTATGACCTTAATCAGATCCTTACAGGAAGTTATGACCTCATTCAGATCCTTACAGGAAGTTATGATCTCAATTAGATCCTTACAGGAAGTTATGACCTCAATCAGATCCTTACAGGAAGTTATGACCTCAATCAGATCCTTACAGGAAGTTATGACCTCAATCAGATCCTTACAGGAAGTTATGACCTCAATCAGATCCTTACAGGAAGTTATGACCTCATTCAGATCCTTACAGGAAGTTATGACCTCATTCAGATCCTTACAGGAAGTTATGATCTCAATTAGATCCTTACAGGAAGTTATGACCTCAATCAGATCCTTACAGGAAGTTATGACCTCAATCAGATCCTTACAGGAAGTTATGACCTCAATCAGATCCTTACAGGAAGTTATGACCTCATTCAGATCCTTCCAGGAAGTTATGACCTCAATTAGATCCTTACAGGAAGTTATGACCTCAATCAGATCATTACAGGAAGTTATGACCTCAATCAGATCCTTACAGGAAGTTATGACCTTATTGTGACACACACCAAACACCACACAAAGAGAAATCGGTCCTACCTATCCAGGTATTATAGTCTCTCTCTCTCTCTCTCACTCTCTCTCTCTCTAGGCACGGTCCTACCTGTCCAGGTATTATAGTCTCCCTCTCTCTCTCTCTCTCTCTCTCTCTCTCTCTCTCTCTCTCTCTCTCTCTCTCTCTCCCCTCTCTCTAGGCACGGTTCTACCTGTCCAGGTATTATAGTCTCTCTCTCTCTCTCTCTCTCTCTCTCTCTCTCTCTCTCTCTCTCTCTCTCTCTCTAGGCACGGTTCTACCTGTCCAGGTATTATAGTCTCTCTCTCTCTCTCTCTCTCTCTCTAGACACGGTCCTACCTGTCCAGGTATTATAGTCTCTCTCTCTCCCTCTCTCTCTAGGCACGGTTCTACCTGTCCAGGTATTATAGTCTCTCTCTCTCTCTCTCTCTCTCTCTCTCTCTCTCTCTCTCTCTCTCTCTCTCTCTCTCTAGGCACAGTCCTACCTGTCCAGATATTATAGTCTCTCTCTCTCTCTAGGCACGGTCCTACCTGTCCAGGTATTATAGTCTCTCTCTCTCTCTCTAGGCACGGTTCTACCTGTCCAGGTATTATAGTCTCTCTCTCTCTCTCTCTCTCTCTCTCTAGACACGGTTCTACCTGTCCAGGTATTATAGTCTCTCTCTCTCTCTCTCTCTCTCTCTAGACACGGTTCTACCTGTCCAGGTATTATAGTCTCTCTCTCTCTCTCAATTCAATTCAATTCAATTCAAGGGCTTTATTGGCATGGGAAACATGTGTTAACATTGCCAAAGCAAGTGAGGTAGACAACATACAAAGTGAATATATAAAGTGAAAACTAAAATGAAATAAATAAGCATAAATATGGGTTGTATTTACAATGGTGTTTGTTCTTCACTGGTTGCCCTAGTCTCTCTCTCTCTCTCTCTCTCTCTCTCTCTCTCTCTCTCTCTAGACACGGTCCTACCTGTCCAGGTATTATAGTCTCTCTCTCTCTCTCTCTCTCTAGGCACGGTTCTACCTGTCCAGGTATTATAGTCTCTCTCTCTCTCTCTCTCTCTCTCTCTCTCTAGACACGGTCCTACCTGTCCAGGTATTATAGTCTCTCTCTCTCTCTCTCTCTCTCTAGGCACGGTTCTACCTGTCCAGGTATTATAGTCTCTCTCTCTCTCTCTCTCTCTCTCTCTCTCTCTCTCTCTCTAGGCACGGTTCTACCTGTCCATGTATTATAGTCTCTCTCTCTCTCTCTCTCTCTAGACACGGTTCTACCTGTCCAGGTATTATAGTCTCTCTCTCTCTCTCTCTCTCTCTCTCTCTCTCTCTCTCTCTCTCTCTGACACGGTCCTACCTGTCCAGGTATTATAGTCTCTCTCTCTCTCTCTCTCTCTCTCTCTCTCTCTCTCTAGACACGGTTCTACCTGTCCAGGTATTATAGTCTCTCTCTCTCTAGGCACGGTCCTACCTGTCCAGGTATTATTGTCTCTCTCTCTCTCTCTCTCTCTCTCTCTCTCTCTAGACACGGTCCTACCTGTCCAGGTACTATAGTCTCTCTCTCTCTCTCTCTCTCTCTCTCTCTCTCTAGACACGGTTCTACCTGTCCAGGTATTATAGTCTCTCTCTCTCTCTCTCTCTCTCTCTCTCTCTCTCTAGACACGGTCCTACCTGTCCAGGTATTATAGTCTCTCTCTCTCTCTTGGCACGGTCCTACCTGTCCAGGTATTATAGTCTCTCTCTCTCTCTCTCTCTCTCTCTCTCTCTCTCTCTCTCTCTCTCTCTCTACACACGGTCCTACCTGTCCAGGTATTATAGTCTCTCTCTCTCTCTCTCTCTCTCTCTCTCTCTCTCTCTCTCTCTCTCTCTCTCTCTCTCTCTCTAGGCACGGTTCTACCTGTCCAGATATTATAGTCTCTCTCTCTCTCTCTAGGCACGGTTCTACCTGTCCAGATATTATAGTCTCTCTCTCTCTCTCTAGGCACGGTTCTACCTGTCCAGATATTATAGTCTCTCTCTCTCTCTCTAGGCACGGTTCTACCTGTCCAGATATTATAGTCTCTCTCTCTCTCTAGGCACGGTTCTACCTGTCCAGATATTATAGTCTCTCTCTCTCTCTCTCTAGGCACGGTTCTACCTGTCCAGATATTATAGTCTCTCTCTCTCTCTAGGCACGGTTCTACCTGTCCAGATATTATAGTCTCTCTCTCTCTCTCTCTAGGCACGGTCCTACCTGTCCAGGTATTATAGGGAACACAACATAGACCTGTCCAAGCTGCTCCACCGGCTGGGTCAGCCTCTCCCCTCCTGGCTGAGAGAGGAACTACAGAAGGTCAGTTAACAGGGTTAGAGGTCAGAGTTCAGGGGACACCGGCTGGGTCAGCCTCTCCCCTCCTGGCTGAGAGAGGAACTACAGAAGGTCAGATAACCTCTAACCCTACCAGCAGCCCAGGTTCATAGGTCAGGTGTTAAGGGTCGGGGACCATTAAGAGGAAGAGGGCGTGACCTTTCTGTGACCTCCCAACCCCGTGGTGAAGCTGAGGATGGAAGAGAGATCATGAACTATGAACAATGAACTCTGTCCTGGCTTGACCTCACAGAGGAGAAGAGATACTAGATCACTGATAACTGGATATCTTGGTCTCTGAACTCAGAGAGATTGGAGGGATGACTGACCTCTGGAACAGAACTGTGTTTCAGTTAATGGACTGGAGAGACCTATAGCCCAGTCTCCATCCACCTCCCTCTCTTCTTCTTTCTCTCCATCCTTCTCCCTCTCTTCTTCTCTCTCTCCATCCCTCCTCAGCCTCTCTCCATCCTTCTCCCTCTCTTCTTCTCTCTCTTCATCCCTCCTCTGCCACTCTCCATCCTTCTCCCTCTCTTCTTCTCTCTCTCCATCTACCTCCCTCTCTTCTTCTCTCTCTCCATCCTTCTCCCTCTCTTCTTCTCTCTCTTCATCCCTCCTCAGCCTCTCTCCATCTACCTCCCTCTCTTCTTCTCTCTCTCCATCCTTCTCCCTCTCTTCTTCTCTCTCTCCATCCCTCCTCTGCCTCTCTCCATCCTTCTCCCTCTCTTCTTCTCTCTCTCCATCCTTCTCCCCTCTCTTCTTCTCTCTCATCCCTCCTCAGCCTCTCTCCATCTACCTCCCTCTCTTATTCTCTCTCTCCATCCACCTCCCTCTCTTCTTCTCTCTCTCATCCTTCTCCCTCTCTTCTTCTTTCTCTCCATCCCTCCATCCTTCTCCCTCTCTTCTTCTCTCTCTTCATCCCTCCTCAGCCTCTCTCCATCCTTCTCCCTCTCTTATTCTCTCTCTCCATCCACCTCCCTCTCTTCTTCTCTCTCTCCATCCTTCTCCCTCTCTTCTTCTTTCTCTCCATCCCTCCATCCTTCTCCCTCTCTTCTTCTCTCTCTTCATCCCTCCTCAGCCTCTCTCCATCTACCTCCCTCTCTTCTTCTCTCTCTCCATCCTTCTCCCTCTCTTCTTCTCTCTCTTCATCCCTCCTCAGCCTCTCTCCATCTACCTCCCTCTCTTCTTCTCTCTCTCCATCCTTCTCCCTCTCTTCTTCTCTCTCTTCATCCCTCCTCAGCCTCTCTCCATCTACCTCCCTCTCTTCTTCTCTCTCTCCATCCTTCTCCTCTCTTCTTCTCTCTCCATCCCTCCTCAGCCTCTCTCCATCTACCTCCCTCTCTTATTCTCTCTCTCCATCCACCTCCCTCTCTTCTTCTCTCTCTCCATCCTTCTCCCTCTCTTCTTCTTTCTCTCCATCCCTCCATCCTTCTCCCTCTCTTCTTCTCTCTCTTCATCCCTCCTCAGCCTCTCTCCATCCTTCTCCCTCTCTTATTCTCTCTCTCCATCCACCTCCCTCTCTTCTTCTCTCTCCATCCTTCTCCCTCTCTTCTTCTTTCTCTCCATCCCTCCATCCTTCTCCCTCTCTTCTTCTCTCTCTTCATCCCTCCTCAGCCTCTCTCCATCTACCTCCCTCTCTTCTTCTCTCTCCCATCCTTCTCCCTCTCTTCTTCTCTCTCTTCATCCCTCCTCAGCCTCTCTCCATCTACCTCCCTCTCTTCTTCTCTCTCTCCATCCTTCTCCCTCTCTTCTTCTCTCTCTTCATCCCTCCTCAGCCTCTCTCCATCTACCTCCCTCTCTTCTTCTCTCTCTCCATCCTTCTCCCTCTCTTCTTCTCTCTCCATCCCTCCTCAGCCTCTCTCCATCTACCTCCCTCTCTTATTCTCTCTCTCCATCCACCTCCCTCTCTTCTTCTCTCTCTCCATCCTTCTCCCTCTCTTCTTCTTTCTCTCCATCCCTCCATCCTTCTCCCTCTCTTCTTCTCTCTCTTCATCCCTCCTCAGCCTCTCTCCATCCTTCTCCCCTCTCTTATTCTCTCTCTCCATCCACCTCCCACTCTTCTTCTCTCTCTCCATCCTTCTCCCTCTCTTCTTCTTTCTCTCCATCCCTCCATCCTTCTCCCTCTCTTCTTCTCTCTCTCCATCCTGCTCCCTCTACGCCATCTTGAACACAGACACACAGTGGAACCTCAACATTGTTCTGTCCCAAGGATCCAAAGACCTGATGATCTGTAGTTGTGGATCTAGAATGGAACTGGAACATGGCAGACCCTGGAGCTAACACCACCATGACCAGACACCACCACCACCACCACCAGACACCACCACGACCAGACAACACCACCACGACCAGACAACACCACCACGACCAGACACCACCATGACCAGACACCACCACCACGACCAGACACCACCACCACCACGACCAGACACCACCACCACCACGACCAGACACCACCATGACCAGACACCACCACCACGACCAGACACCACCACGACCAGACACCACCACCACGACCAGACACCACCACCACCACGACCAGACACCACCACGACCAGACACCACCACCACGACCAGACACCACGACCAGACACCACCACCACAACCAGACACCACCACCACCACCATGACCAGACACCACCACCACAACCAGACACCACCACCACCACGACCAGACACCAACACCACCACGACCAGACACCACCACCACGACCAGACACCACCACCACGACCAGACTCCACCACGACCAGACACCACCACCACGACCAGACACCACCACCACCATGACCAGACACCAACACCACCACGACCAGACACCACCACCACCACGACCAGACACCAACACCACCACGACCAGACACCACCACCACGACCAGACACCACCACCACCACGACCAGACACCACCACCATGACCAGACACCGCCACCATGACCAGACACCACCACCACGACCAGACACCACCACCACGACCAGACATCACCACCACGACCAGACATCACCACCATGACCAGACACCACCACGACCAGACACCACCACCATGACCAGACACCACCACCATGACCAGACACCACCACCACCATGACCAGACACCACCACCACGACCAGACATCACCACCACCACGACCAGACACCACCACCACGACCAGACACCACCACCACGACCAGACACCACCACCACGACCAGACACCACCACCACCACGACCAGACACCACCACCACCACGACCAGACACCACCACCACCACGACCAGACACCACCACCACCACGACCAGACACCACCACCACGACCAGACACCACCACCACCACGACCAGACACCACCACCACGACCAGACACCACCACGACCAGACATCACCACCATGACCAGACACCACCACCACCACGACCAGACACCACCACCACGACCAGACACCACCACCATGACCAGACTCCACCACCACGACCAGACACCACCACCACCACGACCAGACACCACCACCACGACCAGACACCACCACCACGACCAGACATCACCACCACCACGACCAGACACCACCACCACGACCAGACACCACCACCACGACCAGACACCACCACCACCACGACCAGACACCACCACGACCAGACACCACCACCACGACCAGACACCACCACCACGACCAGACACCACCACCACGACCAGACACCACCACCACGACCAGACACCACCACCACCACGACCAGACACCACCACGACCAGACACCACCACCACGACCAGACACCACCA
Organism: Oncorhynchus keta; assembly: GCF_023373465.1. NCBI lineage: Eukaryota > Metazoa > Chordata > Actinopteri > Salmoniformes > Salmonidae > Oncorhynchus > Oncorhynchus keta. The sequence continues at coordinate 63,198 of NW_026289764.1, read as the reverse complement.
CCACGACCAGACACCACCACCACCACGACCAGACACCACCACCACCACCACGACCAGACACCACCACGACCAGACACCACCACCACCACGACCAGACACCACCACCACCACGACCAGACACCACCACCACCACGACCAGACACCACCACGACCAGACACCACCACCACGACCAGACACCACCACCACCACGACCAGACACCACCACCACCACCACGACCAGACACCACCACGACCAGACACCACCACCACCACGACCAGACACCACCACCACCACGACCAGACACCACCACCACCACGACCAGACACCACCACGACCAGACACCACCACCACGACCAGACACCACCACCACGACCAGACATCACCACCACCACGACCAGACACCACCACCACGACCAGACACCACCACCACCACGACCAGACACCACCACCACCACGACCAGACACCACCACCACCACGACCAGACACCACCACGACCAGACACCACCACCATGACCAGACACCACCACGACCAGACATCACCACCACGACCAGACACCACCACCACCACGACCAGACACCACCACGACCAGACACCACCACGACCAGACACCACCACCACGACCAGACACCACCACCACGACCAGACACCACCACCACCACGACCAGACACCACCACGACCAGACACCACCACCACGACCAGACACCACCACCACGACCAGACACCACCACCACCACGACCAGACACCACCACCACGACCAGACACCACCACCACCACGACCAGACACCACCACCACCACGACCAGACACCAACACCACCACGACCAGACACCACCACCATGACCAGACACCACCACCACCACGACCAGACATCACCACCACCACGACCAGACACCACCACCACCACGACCAGACACCAACACCACCACGACCAGACACCACCACCATGACCAGACACCACCACCACGACCAGACACCACCACCACGACCAGACACCACCACCACGACCAGACACCACCACCACGACCAGACATCACCACCACCACCACGACCAGACACCACCACCACGACCAGACACCACCACCACGACCAGACACCACCACCACCACGACCAGACACCACCACGACCAGACACCACCACCACGACCAGACATCACCACCACCACAACCAGACACCACCACCACGACCAGACACCACCCCCTCTATACTCCTGGTCTGACTCTAGTGGTGTCTCATATCAGATATCCCCAGAGGAACCCGACCAGACACCACCTTCTCTATACTCCTGGTCTGAGCCTCATAGACTGATGCGTCAAACTTGTCTCATTCAAATCAAAGAGTATTTCTAGTCAATCATCTCTGTATAGCCTGAATAGCCTGCTATTCAAGGGAGTCTGTATGTGCCCTGTCTGGGTTTAACTTCTTATGGCTGAAGGGGCAGTATTGAGTAGCTTGGATGAAAGGTGCCCATATCAAACGGCCTGCTCCTCAGTCATAGTTGCTAATATATATTAATTAATAATATTAGCATATTATTAGTAGTATTGGAGAGAAAACACTCTAAAGTTTCTAAAACTGTTTGAATGATGTCTGTGAGATTAACAGAACTCATATTGGCAGGCAAAATCCTGAGTTGAAATCAAAACAGGAAGTGAGAAATCTGAGCTTGTATGTATTCACCAGAGTCCCTAATGAAGTCCCCTTGAGATATGAATGATTGTGCACTGCCTAGGGGTTCCACTAGATGTCAACCATCAATAGAAATTATAATGAGACTTCTATGATGTTGTGGGAGAGAATGAGAGCAGAATCAGTCAGGTGTCTGGCAGTCAGCCATTTTCTGATCATGTTTATTCCTCATGGTAGTCACTTGCGTTCCATTGCTCACGAAGACAAGAAAGAAAACTCCGGTTGGAACTTTATTGAAGCTACATGTTTAAAAACATCCTAATGATTGATTCTGTACTTAGTTTGAAATGTTTCTTCGACCGGTAATATCACTTTATGAAGTTTTTGTCCGACATAACGCTGACCAGAATTAGCGTTTGGATATGTAAACCAGACGCACTAACAAAAGAAGGTATTTGGACAAAAATAACAGATTTTTTCAAACAAAACAAACATTTATTGTGGACCTGGGATTCCTGGTGTGCTTTTGATGTAGATCATCAAAGGGAATATTTATCATATATTATCTTGTTTATGTTGACTATCTTTGCGGCTGTGGTGTTTTACTTTTGAGCGCCGTCTCAGCGTGGGTTTCTTTTCCGTAAAAAATAATTGTAATCTGACACAGCGGTTGCATTAAGGAGAGGTATATCTATAATTCCATGTGTATAACTTGTATTATCATCTACATTTATGATGAGTATTTCTGTTGAAACGATTTGGCTATGCAAAGGCACTTGATGTTTATGCCACTAGTGAATCTAGTCGCCTCAATGTAAACTCAGATTTTTTTTATATAAATATGAATTTAATCAAACAAAACATGCATGTATTGTGTAACATGAAGTCCTATGAGTGTCATCTGATGAAAATAATCGAAGGTAATTTTATCTCTATTCTGGTTTTTGTGAAGCTATATTTAGCTGGGAAAAAATGGCTGTGATTATTGTGGTTTTGTAACATAATCGTTTGTAGTGCTTTCGCTGAAAAGCCTATTTTAAATCAGACACTTTGGTGGGATTAACCTCTAGTGAGTCCCATCCTGTGAACGGGCCGTTGTCATCATCTGACACTAATTAGCATAACGCAACGGACATAAATATTACTAGAAAATATTCCTATTCATGAAAATCACAAGTGAAATATATTGAGACACAGTTTAGCCTTTTGTTAATCATCCTGTCATCTCAGATGTTCAAAATATGCTTTACAGCCAAGCTAGACAAGCATTTGTGTATAGCCTAGCATAGTATTTTGTCCAGCTAGCAGCAGGTAACTTGGTCACGGAAATCAGAAAAGCAATCCAATTAAATAATTTACCTTTGATGAGCTTCGGATGTTTTCACTCACGAGCCTCCCAGTTAGACAGCAAATGTTCCTTTTTCCAAAAATATAATTTTTGTTGGCAAAATAGCTCCATTTATTCTTCACGTTTGGCTAAGAAATCGCCCAGAAATGGCAGTCACGAAAACGGCAAAAAATATTCCAAATTAGCTCCATAATATCGACAGAAACATGGCAAACGTTGTTAAGAATCAATCCTCAAGGTGTTTTTCTAATATCTATTCAATAATATATCCATTGGGACAATTAGTTTTTCAGTATAATAATAATGGCTACCTCTGTATTTTACGCGAGAATCTCTCTGGGAGCATCAGGTGACCACTTGCGCAATGTAGCCGCTTACGGCTATTCTTCAACATAAATGCATAAAACTACGTCACAATGCTGAGAAAGAGTAATCTGGTTGATAGCCCATTCATTGTTCAATAGGGACGCATAGGAACGCTTTCAAAACATGAGGCACTTCCGGATTGGATTTTTCTCAGGCTTTCGCCTGCAACATCAGTTCTGTTATACTCACAGACAATATTTTTACAGTTTTGGAAACGTTAGAGTGTTTTCTATCCAAAGCTGTCAATTATATACATATTCTAGCATCGTGTCCTGACAAAATATCCCGTTTACTACGGGAACATTTTTTTCTCCAAAAATTCAAATACTGCCCCCTAGTCACAAGAAGTTAACAACAAGATTACCTTTAAAATGATATAAGACACATGCATGTCTGAGGAATTTTAATTTTGAGATTTCTGTTTTTTTTTTATTTGGCACCCTGCACTTCGAATGGATGTTGTCGATCCCGTTAAAGGGATACCCCCTTTTTATCAATTTTCTCCTAAATGACCTACCCAAATCTAACTGCCTGTAGCTCAGGCCCTGAAGCAAGGATATGCATATTATTGGTGCCATTTGAAAGGAAACACTTTGAAGTTTGTGGAAATGTCAAATCAATGTAAAAATCTGGTAGAAGAAAATATGACGAAAAAAAAACAAACCTAATCTTTTTCTACCACCATCTTTGAAATGCAAGAGAGATGTCATAGTTAAAGCCATCACTCTGGTTGTAATTCTGATAGTGTCCACAAGATGGCAGCAGTGTGCAACGTTTCAGATGTATAACTTGAAGTTTGAGTGAACTACTAACTTTTAGTGTGAAGTCCCCAGGGACATTTGGGCAAAAAAAAATAAAAAGGGAAGTTCCAGGGGTCAGGTCTGACCAAATCAGAATTCACGCTCCAAGGCTGTTTTGATCACGTGACTGTAATATATTCCGGGTTGCCTCTGGAGACATAAATTAATACGCCGACTGAAAAAAAAATAATGCATAGATACCGAGTGTCTTTCAAACCGTTCTCAAAAAACAAAAACATTTTGTAGGATTTGTAGGAAAACTGAAAGAGCTGCCCGGAGACATTCATATTACATTTTTCTCATGAATATCGTCAAATCTGTATATTTGGACTTTTATACCAGTCAGATAACATACCAGTCAGATAACATACCAGTCAGATACCAGTCAGATAACATACCAGTCAGATAACATACCAGTCAGATAACAGTCAGATAACATACCAGTCAGATAACATACCAGTCAGATACCAGTCAGATAACATACCAGTCAGATAACATACCAGTCAGATAACATACCAGTCAGATAACAGTCAGATAACATACCAGTCAGATAACATACCAGTCAGATAACAGTCAGATAACATACCAGTCAGATAACAGTCAGATAACATACCAGTCAGATAACATACCAGTCAGATAACATACCAGTCAGATAACAGTCAGATAACATACCAGTCAGATAACATACCAGTCAGATAACATACCAGTCAGATAACATACCAGTCAGATAACAGTCAGATAACATACCAGTCAGATAACAGTCAGATAACATACCAGTCAGATAACAGTCAGATAACATACCAGTCAGATAACATACCAGTCAGATACCAGTCAGATAACATACCAGTCAGATAACAGTCAGATAACATACCAGTCAGATAACAGTCAGATAACATACCAGTCAGATAACATACCAGTCAGATAACATACCAGTCAGATAACATACCAGTCAGATACCAGTCAGATAACAGTCAGATAACATACCAGTCAGATAACAGTCAGATAACAGTCAGATAACATACCAGTCAGATACCAGTCAGATACCAGTCAGATAACAGTCAGATAACAGTCAGATAACATACCAGTCAGATAACATACCAGTCAGATAACATACCAGTCAGATAACAGTCAGATAACATACCAGTCAGATAACATACCAGTCAGATAACATACCAGTCAGATAACAGTCAGATAACATACCAGTCAGATAACAGTCAGATAACATACCAGTCAGATAACAGTCAGATAACATACCAGTCAGATAACAGTCAGATAACATACCAGTCAGATAACAGTCAGATAACATACCAGTCAGATAACAGTCAGATAACATACCAGTCAGATAACAGTCAGATAACAGTCAGATAACAGTCAGATAACATACCAGTCAGATAACATACCAGTCAGATAACAGTCAGATAACAGTCAGATAACAGTCAGATAACATACCAGTCAGATAACATACCAGTCAGATAACAGTCAGATAACATACCAGTCAGATAACAGTCAGATAACATACCAGTCAGATAACAGTCAGATAACATACCAGTCAGATAACAGTCAGATAACATACCAGTCAGATAACAGTCAGATAACATACCAGTCAGATAACAGTCAGATAACATACCAGTCAGATAACAGTCAGATACCAGTCAGATAACAGTCAGATAACATACCAGTCAGATAACAGTCAGATAACATACCAGTCAGATAACAGTCAGATAACATACCAGTCAGATAACATACCAGTCAGATAACAGTCAGATAACATACCAGTCAGATAACAGTCAGATAACATACCAGTCAGATAACATACCAGTCAGATAACAGTCAGATAACATACCAGTCAGATAACAGTCAGATAACATACCAGTCAGATAACAGTCAGATAACATACCAGTCAGATAACAGTCAGATAACATACCAGTCAGATAACAGTCAGATAACATACCAGTCAGATAACATACCAGTCAGATAACAGTCAGATAACATACCAGTCAGATAACAGTCAGATAACAGTCAGATAACATACCAGTCAGATACCAGTCAGATAACATACCAGTCAGATAACAGTCAGATAACATACCAGTCAGATAACAGTCAGATAACATACCAGTCAGATAACATACCAGTCAGATAACAGTCAGATACCAGTCAGATAACATACCAGTCAGATAACAGTCAGATAACAGTCAGATACCAGTCAGATAACATACCAGTCAGATAACAGTCAGATAACATACCAGTCAGATAACAGTCAGATAACATACCAGTCAGATAACATACCAGTCAGATACCAGTCAGATACCAGTCAGATAACATACCAGTCAGATAACAGTCAGATAACAGTCAGATAACATAACAGTCAGATAACATACCAGTCAGATAACATACCAGTCAGATAACATACCAGTCAGATAACATACCAGTCAGATAACAGTCAGATAACAGTCAGATAACAGTCAGATAACATACCAGTCAGATAACATACCAGTCAGATAACAGTCAGATAACAGTCAGATAACAGTCAGATAACATACCAGTCAGATAACATACCAGTCAGATAACAGTCAGATAACATACCAGTCAGATAACAGTCAGATAACATACCAGTCAGATAACAGTCAGATAACAGTCAGATAACAGTCAGATAACATACCAGTCAGATAACATACCAGTCAGATAACAGTCAGATAACAGTCAGATAACAGTCAGATAACATACCAGTCAGATAACATACCAGTCAGATAACAGTCAGATAACATACCAGTCAGATAACAGTCAGATAACATACCAGTCAGATAACAGTCAGATAACATACCAGTCAGATAACATACCAGTCAGATAACATACCAGTCAGATAACATACCAGTCAGATAACATACCAGTCAGATAACATACCAGTCAGATAACATACCAGTCAGATAACATACCAGTCAGATAACATACCAGTCAGATAACATAACAGTCAGATAACATACCAGTCAGATAACATACCAGTCAGATAACATACCAGTCAGATAACATACCAGTCAGATAACATACCAGTCAGATAACATACCAGTCAGATACCAGTCAGATAACAGTCAGATACCAGTCAGATAACATACCAGTCAGATAACATACCAGTCAGATAACATACCAGTCAGATAACATACCAGTCAGATAACATACCAGTCAGATAACATACCAGTCAGATACCAGTCAGATAACAGTCAGATACCAGTCAGATAACATACCAGTCAGATAACATACCAGTCAGATAACATAACAGTCAGATAACATACCAGTCAGATAACATACCAGTCAGATAACATACCAGTCAGATAACATACCAGTCAGATAACATACCAGTCAGATAACATACCAGTCAGATAACATACCAGTCAGATAACATACCAGTCAGATAACATACCAGTCAGATAACAGTCAGATAACATACCAGTCAGATAACATACCAGTCAGATAACATACCAGTCAGATAACAGTCAGATAACATACCAGTCAGATAACATACCAGTCAGATAACATACCAGTCAGATAACAGTCAGATAACATACCAGTCAGATAACATACCAGTCAGATAACATACCAGTCAGATAACATACCAGTCAGATAACATACCAGTCAGATAACAGTCAGATAACAGTCAGATAACATACCAGTCAGATAACATACCAGTCAGATAACATACCAGTCAGATAACATACCAGTCAGATAACAGTCAGATAACAGTCAGATAACAGTCAGATAACAGTCAGATAACATACCAGTCAGATAACATACCAGTCAGATAACATACCAGTCAGATAACAGTCAGATAACAGTCAGATAACATACCAGTCAGATAACATAACAGTCAGATAACATACCAGTCAGATAACATACCAGTCAGATAACATACCAGTCAGATAACATACCAGTCAGATAACATACCAGTCAGATAACATACCAGTCAGATAACATACCAGTCAGATAACATACCAGTCAGATAACATACCAGTCAGATAACAGTCAGATAACATACCAGTCAGATAACATACCAGTCAGATAACATACCAGTCAGATAACAGTCAGATAACATACCAGTCAGATAACATACCAGTCAGATAACATACCAGTCAGATAACATACCAGTCAGATAACATACCAGTCAGATAACAGTCAGATAACATACCAGTCAGATAACATACCAGTCAGATAACATACCAGTCAGATAACATACCAGTCAGATAACAGTCAGATAACATACCAGTCAGATAACAGTCAGATAACATACCAGTCAGATAACATACCAGTCAGATAACATACCAGTCAGATAACATACCAGTCAGATAACAGTCAGATAACATACCAGTCAGATAACATACCAGTCAGATAACATACCAGTCAGATAACATACCAGTCAGATAACAGTCAGATAACATACCAGTCAGATAACAGTCAGATAACATACCAGTCAGATAACATACCAGTCAGATAACATACCAGTCAGATAACATACCAGTCAGATAACATACCAGTCAGATAACATACCAGTCAGATAACATACCAGTCAGATACCAGTCAGATAACATACCAGTCAGATAACATACCAGTCAGATAACATACCAGTCAGATAACATACCAGTCAGATAACATACCAGTCAGATAACATACCAGTCAGATAACAGTCAGATAACATACCAGTCAGATACCAGTCAGATAACATACCAGTCAGATAACATACCAGTCAGATAACATACCAGTCAGATAACAGTCAGATAACATACCAGTCAGATAACATACCAGTCAGATAACATACCAGTCAGATAACATACCAGTCAGATAACAGTCAGATACCAGTCAGATAACATACCAGTCAGATAACAGTCAGATAACATACCAGTCAGATAACATACCAGTCAGATAACAGTCAGATAACAGTCAGATAACAGTCAGATAACAGTCAGATAACATACCAGTCAGATAACATACCAGTCAGATACCAGTCAGATAACAGTCAGATAACATACCAGTCAGATAACATACCAGTCAGATAACAGTCAGATAACATACCAGTCAGATAACATACCAGTCAGATAACAGTCAGATAACAGTCAGATAACAGTCAGATAACAGTCAGATAACAGTCAGATAACATACCAGTCAGATAACATAACAGTCAGATAACATACCAGTCAGATAACATACCAGTCAGATAACAGTCAGATAACAGTCAGATAACAGTCAGATAACAGTCAGATAACAGTCAGATAACATACCAGTCAGATAACATAACAGTCAGATAACATACCAGTCAGATAACATACCAGTCAGATAACATACCAGTCAGATAACAGTCAGATAACATACCAGTCAGATAACATACCAGTCAGATAACAGTCAGATAACATACCAGTCAGATAACAGTCAGATAACATACCAGTCAGATAACATACCAGTCAGATAACAGTCAGATAACATACCAGTCAGATAACAGTCAGATAACATACCAGTCAGATAACATACCAGTCAGATACCAGTCAGATACCAGTCAGATAACAGTCAGATAACAGTCAGATAACAGTCAGATAACATACCAGTCAGATAACATACCAGTCAGATAACAGTCAGATAACAGTCAGATAACATACCAGTCAGATAACAGTCAGATAACATACCAGTCAGATAACATACCAGTCAGATAACATACCAGTCAGATAACATACCAGTCAGATAACATACCAGTCAGATAACAGTCAGATAACAGTCAGATAACATACCAGTCAGATAACAGTCAGATAACATACCAGTCAGATAACATACCAGTCAGATAACATACCAGTCAGATAACATACCAGTCAGATAACATACCAGTCAGATAACAGTCAGATAACAGTCAGATAACATACCAGTCAGATAACAGTCAGATAACATACCAGTCAGATAACAGTCAGATAACATACCAGTCAGATAACATACCAGTCAGATAACATACCAGTCAGATAACATACCAGTCAGATAACATACCAGTCAGATAACAGTCAGATAACAGTCAGATAACAGTCAGATAACATACCAGTCAGATAACATACCAGTCAGATAACAGTCAGATAACATACCAGTCAGATAACATACCAGTCAGATAACATACCAGTCAGATAACATACCAGTCAGATAACATACCAGTCAGATAACATACCAGTCAGATAACAGTCAGATAACAGTCAGATAACAGTCAGATAACAGTCAGATAACATACCAGTCAGATAACATACCAGTCAGATAACATACCAGTCAGATAACATACCAGTCAGATAACAGTCAGATAACATACCAGTCAGATAACAGTCAGATAACATACCAGTCAGATAACATACCAGTCAGATAACATACCAGTCAGATAACATACCAGTCAGATACCAGTCAGATAACATACCAGTCAGATAACATACCAGTCAGATAACAGTCAGATAACATACCAGTCAGATAACAGTCAGATAACAGTCAGATAACATACCAGTCAGATAACAGTCAGATAACATACCAGTCAGATAACAGTCAGATAACATACCAGTCAGATACCAGTCAGATAACAGTCAGATAACATACCAGTCAGATACCAGTCAGATAACATACCAGTCAGATAACAGTCAGATAACATACCAGTCAGATAACAGTCAGATAACATACCAGTCAGATAACATACCAGTCAGATAACAGTCAGATAACATACCAGTCAGATAACAGTCAGATAACATACCAGTCAGATAACATACCAGTCAGATAACAGTCAGATAACATACCAGTCAGATAACAGTCAGATAACATACCAGTCAGATAACAGTCAGATAACATACCAGTCAGATAACAGTCAGATAACAGTCAGATAACATACCAGTCAGATAACAGTCAGATAACATACCAGTCAGATAACATACCAGTCAGATAACATACCAGTCAGATAACAGTCAGATAACATACCAGTCAGATAACATACCAGTCAGATAACAGTCAGATAACATACCAGTCAGATAACAGTCAGATAACAGTCAGATAACATACCAGTCAGATAACATACCAGTCAGATAACAGTCAGATAACATACCAGTCAGATAACAGTCAGATAACATACCAGTCAGATAACATACCAGTCAGATAACATACCAGTCAGATAACATACCAGTCAGATAACATACCAGTCAGATACCAGTCAGATAACATACCAGTCAGATAACATACCAGTCAGATAACAGTCAGATAACAGTCAGATAACATACCAGTCAGATAACATACCAGTCAGATAACAGTCAGATAACATACCAGTCAGATAACAGTCAGATAACAGTCAGATAACAGTCAGATAACATACCAGTCAGATAACATACCAGTCAGATAACAGTCAGATAACATACCAGTCAGATAACAGTCAGATAACAGATAACATACCAGTCAGTTAACATACCAGTCAGATAACATACCAGTCAGATAACATACTAGTCAGATAACATACCAGTCAGATAACATACCAGTCAGATAACATACCAGTCAGATAACATACCAGTCAGATACCAGTCAGATAACATACCAGTCAGATAACATACCAGTCAGATAACATACCAGTCAGATAACATACCAGTCAGATAACAGATAACATACCAGTCAGATAACATACCAGTCAGATAACATACCAGTCAGATAACATACCAGTCAGATAACATACCAGTCAGATACCAGTCAGATAACATACCAGTCAGATAACATACCAGTCAGATAACATACCAGTCAGATAACAGTCAGATAACATACCAGTCAGATAACAGTCAGATAACAGTCAGATAACATACCAGTCAGATAACATACCAGTCAGATAACATACCAGTCAGATAACATACCAGTCAGATAACATACCAGTCAGATAACATACCAGTCAGATAACAGTCAGATAACAGTCAGATAACATACCAGTCAGATAACAGTCAGATAACAGTCAGATAACATACCAGTCAGATAACAGTCAGATAACAGTCAGATAACATACCAGTCAGATAACAGTCAGATAACATACCAGTCAGATAACATACCAGTCAGATAACAGTCAGATAACAGTCAGATAACATACCAGTCAGATAACATACCAGTCAGATAACAGTCAGATAACATACCAGTCAGATAACAGTCAGATAACATACCAGTCAGTTAACATACCAGTCAGATAACATACCAGTCAGATAACAGTCAGATAACATACCAGTCAGATAACATACCAGTCAGATAACATACCAGTCAGATAACATACCAGTCAGATAACATACCAGTCAGATACCAGTCAGATAACATACCAGTCAGATAACATACCAGTCAGATAACATACCAGTCAGATAACATACCAGTCAGATAACATACCAGTCAGATAACAGTCAGATAACAGTCAGATAACATACCAGTCAGATAACATACCAGTCAGATAACATACCAGTCAGATAACATACCAGTCAGATAACATACCAGTCAGATACCAGTCAGATAACATACCAGTCAGATAACATACCAGTCAGATAACATACCAGTCAGATAACATACCAGTCAGATAACATACCAGTCAGATAACAGTCAGATAACATACCAGTCAGATACCAGTCAGATAACATACCAGTCAGATAACATACCAGTCAGATAACATACCAGTCAGATACCAGTCAGATAACATACCAGTCAGATAACAGTCAGATAACATACCAGTCAGATAACAGTCAGATACCAGTCAGATAACATACCAGTCAGATAACATACCAGTCAGATAACAGTCAGATAACATACCAGTCAGATAACAGTCAGATAACATACCAGTCAGATAACATACCAGTCAGATAACATACCAGTCAGATAACATACCAGTCAGATAACATACCAGTCAGATAACATACCAGTCAGATAACATACCAGTCAGATAACAGTCAGATAACAGTCAGATAACATACCAGTCAGATAACATACCAGTCAGATAACAGTCAGATAACATACCAGTCAGATAACATACCAGTCAGATAACATACCAGTCAGATAACATACCAGTCAGATAACATACCAGTCAGATAACAGTCAGATAACATACCAGTCAGATAACATACCAGTCAGATAACAGTCAGATAACATACCAGTCAGATACCAGTCAGATAACATACCAGTCAGATAACATACCAGTCAGATAACATACCAGTCAGATACCAGTCAGATAACATACCAGTCAGATAACATACCAGTCAGATAACAGTCAGATAACAGTCAGATAACATACCAGTCAGATACCAGTCAGATAACATACCAGTCAGATAACATACCAGTCAGATAACATACCAGTCAGATAACATACCAGTCAGATACCAGTCAGATAACATACCAGTCAGATAACATACCAGTCAGATAACATACCAGTCAGATAACATACCAGTCAGATACCAGTCAGATAACATACCAGTCAGATAACATACCAGTCAGATAACATACCAGTCAGATAACATACCAGTCAGATAACATACCAGTCAGATAACATACCAGTCAGATAACAGTCAGATAACATACCAGTCAGATACCAGTCAGATAACATACCAGTCAGATAACATACCAGTCAGATAACATACCAGTCAGATAACATACCAGTCAGATACCATACCAGTCAGATAACAGTCAGATAACAGTCAGATAACAGTCAGATAACATACCAGTCAGATACCAGTCAGATAACATACCAGTCAGATAACATACCAGTCAGATAACATACCAGTCAGATAACATACCAGTCAGATAACAGTCAGATAACATACCAGTCAGATAACATACCAGTCAGATAACAGTCAGATAACATACCAGTCAGATAACAGTCAGATAACATACCAGTCAGATAACATACCAGTCAGATAACATACCAGTCAGATAACATACCAGTCAGATAACAGTCAGATAACAGTCAGATAACAGTCAGATAACATACCAGTCAGATACCAGTCAGATAACATACCAGTCAGATAACATACCAGTCAGATACCAGTCAGATAACATACCAGTCAGATAACATACCAGTCAGATAACATACCAGTCAGATAACATACCAGTCAGATAACATACCAGTCAGATACCAGTCAGATAACAGTCAGATAACATACCAGTCAGATAACATACCAGTCAGATACCAGTCAGATACCAGTCAGATAACAGTCAGATAACATACCAGTCAGATAACATACCAGTCAGATAACATACCAGTCAGATAACATACCAGTCAGATAACATACCAGTCAGATACCAGTCAGATAACAGTCAGATAACTTTCCAAGTATTAGTAGTCATATGATAAGTTCAACATTTGCCAAACAACCAGTTTTCATTATTTTATAACTCTGAATATCCACATTGTGTTCAAAACGAAAAGGCATGCTGTTGCAAAAGGTTAGCTCATATATTTTGGGACCAAGACGGGGTTCCCGGATGCTCCCGTAAAACTGCTACGGACCTCTATCCTGCCCTGCCTTTCTTAGGTCTTCGAAAGCCAAGTTAACAAACAGATCACCGACCATTTCATTTCGAATCCCACCGTACCTTCTCTGCTATGCAATCTGGTTTACGAGCTGGTAATGGGTGCACCTCAGCCAAGCTCAAGGTCCTAAACAATATAATTTCGACTCTGTCAATCACCACATGATTGACAGAGCGCCGGAAGATAACTTCCTCAACACTGGGGCCCCACAAGGGTGCGTTCTGAGCCCTCTCCTGTACTCCCTGTTCACCCACGACTGCGTGGCCACGCACGCCTCCAACTCAATCATCAAGTTTGCGGACGACACAACAGTGGTAGGCTTGATTACCAACAACGACGAGACGGCCTACAGGGAGGAGGTGAGGGCCCTTGGAGTGTGGTGTCAGGAAAATAACCTCACACTCAACGTCAACAAAACTAAGGAGATGATTGTGGACTTCAGGAAACAGCAGAGGGAACACCCCTATCCACATCGATGGGACAGTAGTGGAGAGGGTAGTAAGTTTTAAGGTCCTCGGCGTACACATCACAGACAAACTGAATTGGTCCACCCACACAGACAGCATCGTGAAGAAGGCGCAGCAGCGCCTCTTCAACCTCAGGAGGCTGAAGAAATGTGGCTTGTCACCAAAAGCACTCACAAACTTCTACAGATGCACAATCGAGAGCATCCTGTCGGGCTGTATCACCGCCTGGTACGGCAACTGCTCCGCCCACAACCGTAAGGCTCTCCAGAGGGTAGTGAGGTCTGCACAACGCATCACTGGGGGCAAACTACCTGCCCTCCAGGACACCAACACCACCCGATGTCACAGGAAGGCCATAAAGATCATCAAGGACAACAACCACCCGAGCCACTGCCTGTTCACCCCGCTATCATCCAGAAGGCGAGGTCAGTACAGGTGCATCAAAGCTGGGACCGAGAGACTGAAAAACAGCTTCTATCTCAAGGCCATCAGACTGTTAAACAGCCACCACTAACATTGAGTGGCTGCTGCCAACACACTGACTCAACTCCAGCCACTTCAATAATGGGAATTGATGGGAAATGATGTAAAATATATCACTAGCCACTTTAAACAATGCTACCTAATATAATGTTTACATACCCTACATTATTCATCTCATATGTATACGTATATACTGTACTCTATATCATCTACTGCATCTTTATGTAATACATGTATCACTAGCCACTTGAACTATGCCACTTTGTTTACATACTCATCTCATATGTATATACTGCACTCAATACCATCTACTGTATGCCGCTCTGTACCATCACTCATTCAAATATCTTTATGTACATATTCTTTATCCCCTTACACTTGTGTCTATAAGGTATTAGTTTTGGAATTGTTAGCTAGATTACTTGTTGGTTATTACTGCATTGTCGGAACTAGAAGCACAGGCATTTCGCTACACTCGCACTAACATCTACTAACCATGTGTATGTAACAAATAACATTTGATTTGATTTTGATTTGATTTTACATTCTTATTGGCAGACTCAACAGCCTTGGTTACTCAAATGACTGCCTCGCCTGGTTCACCAACGACTTCCAGACAGAGTTCAGTGTGTCAAATCGAAGGGCCTGTTGTCCGGACCTCTGGCAGTCTCTATGGGGTGCCACAGGTTCAATTCTCAGGCCGACTCTTCTCTGTATACATCAATGTTGTCGCTCTTGCGGCTGGTGAGTCTCTGATCCACCTCTACGCAGACGACACCATTCTGTATACTTCTGGCCCTTCGTTGGACACTGTGTTAACTAACCTCCAGACGAGCTTCAATACCATACACCTCTCCTTCTGTGGCCTCCAACTACTCTTAAATGCAAGTAAAACTAAATGCATGCTCTTCAACCGATCACTGCCTGCACCTGATCGCCCGTCCAACATCATTACACTGGACTGTTCTGACTTAGAATATGTGGACAACTATAAATACCAGGTGTCTGGTTAGACTGTAAACTCTCCTCCCAGATTCACATTAAACATCTCCAATCCAAAATTAAATCTCGACTCGACATACATATATCACAACAAACCTTCAATCATGCTGCCAAACATACCCTCTTAAAACTGACTATCCTGCCGATCATTGACTCCGGATGTCATTTACAAAATAGCCTCCAACACTCTACTCAGCAAACTGGATGCAGTCTATCACAGTGCCATCCGTTTCGTCACCAAAGCCCCATACACTACCCACCACTGCGACCTGGATGCTCTCGTTGGCTGGCCCTCGTTTCATATTCGTAGCCACACCCACTGGCTCCAGGTCATCTATAAGTCTTTGCTAGGTAAAGCTCCGCCTTATCTCAGCTCAATGGTCATCGTCCAGCGTCATCCGGGTTTGGCCGTCATTGTAAATAAGAATTTGTTCTTAATCACTCTATGGTGAGAAACATCTCGGGTTCCCAAGGCAGAAACCCTTACCCAGGAGCACGAGTACAGGACATCACAAGACTGCTTCCGACTGTTCTACCACAGATGCCGGGACACTGTTGTGGTGTGAAACGACATCAGAGAGGGCTCAGAACAACTGATGATTGATTTTAAAGAACAGATTTGTATTTATGTGGTGGTGTATAATGTACTGTTTTATCTTTAGTTTATTCAGTACAAACATAGTTCACTGTTATACTCATTGTTTTATATGAAACTGGAGAATATTGAAGACTAAACTGGTTCTGTTTATTTGTTAAAATGTTTAATTTAACCTATATTTAACTAGACAAGTCAATTAACTTATTTGATATAGGGGGCAGCATTTTCACTTTTGGATGAATTACGTGCCCAGAGTGAACTGCCTCCTACTCTGTCCCAGATGCTAATATATGTATATTATTATTACTATTGGATAGAAAACTACTTGAATGATTTCTGTGAGTATAACAGAACTCATATGGCAGGCAAAAAACCAGAGCAAAATCCAAACAGGAAGTGAGAATTCTGAGAGTTGTTAATAAGCATCTCCAATCCAAAATTAAATCTAGAATCGGAACAAAGCCTCCTTCACTCATGCTGCTGTAAGGGTCCCAAAGACCCTCCCCATTATTGATTAAGGCGATGTTAAGATTCATATGTTTTGCTGCTTATAACCTTATAATAATATACTGTTGCTATCTGTCTTAAAACTCTGCCAATATACAAATGCTCCACAAGCATTATTATTATTCTTTGTGGTTAAGCCCTGGCTGTTGTGAGAGTGGGTTTGCAGGCCGGGTCTGAGTCAGACTGAAACTAGATAAAGAGAAGTTAACCACTGTCTGGTTTTGACATGTTGATCTTGTGTGACAGTAGACAATGACAATAAATTCACAGAAGAAGAAGCTACTGTACCAGGTTTCCTTACAAGGTAACCTCAGCTTATTGATTCACACATACATTGACGTAGTTGATCGCATGTATAAAATCAGATGCGCCCTGAGGTGGGGTGCAGAACTTACTCGGAAACATGTTCCTGAAAGAAGGAAAAGAACCCCAACATTGCCAAACATATCCTCGTAAAACTGACCATCCTACCGATCCTTGACTTCTTCATATCGCCCGTCCAACATCACTACTCTGGATAGTTCTGACTTATGTGGACAACTACAAATACCAGGTGTCTGGTTAGACTGTAAACTCTCCTTCCAGATTCACATTAAACATCTCCAATCCAAAATTAAATCTCGAATCGGCTTCCTATATCGCAACAAAGCATCCTTCAATCATGCTGCCAAACATACCCTCGTAAAACTGACTATCCTACCGATCCTCGACTTCTGCGATGTCATTTACAAAATAGCCTCCAACACTCTATTCAACAAACTGGATGCAGTCTATCACAGTGCCATCCGTTTCGTCACCAAAGCCCCATACACTACCCACCACTGCGACCTGTACGCTCTCGTTGGCTGGCCCTCGCTTCATATTCGTCGCCAAACCCACTGGCTCCAATCAATCAATCGATCAAATGTAATTTATAAAGCCCTTCGTACATCAGCTGATATCTCAAAGTGCTGTACAGAAACCCAGCCTAAATACTGATGTCACAGATTCTGTATGAACTAAATACTGATGTCACAGATTCTGTATGAACTAAATACTGATGTCACAGATTCTGTATGAACTAAATACTGATGTCACAGATTCTGTATGAACTAAATACTGATGTCACAGATTCTGTATGAACTAAATACTGATGTCACAGATTCTGTATGAACTAAATACTGATGTCACAGATTCTGTATGAACTAAATACTGATGTCACAGATTCTGTATGAACTAAATACTGATGTCACAGATTCTGTATGAACTAAATACTGATGTCACAGATTCTGTATGAACTAAATACTGATGTCACAGATTCTGTATGAACTAAATACTGATGTCACAGATTCTGTATGAACTAAATACTGATGTCACAGATTCTGTATGAACTAAATACTGATGTCACAGATTCTGTATGAACTAAATACTGATGTCACAGATTCTGTATGAACTAAATACTGATGTCACAGATTCTGTATGAACTAAATAATGATGTCACAGATTCTGTATGAACTAAATAATGATGTCACAGATTCTGTATGAACTAAATACTGATGTCACAGATTCTGTATGAACTAAATACTGATGTCACAGATTCTGTATGAACTAAATACTGATGTCACAGATTCTGTATGAACTAAATACTGATGTCACAGATTCTGTATGAACTAAATACTGATGTCACAGATTCTGTATGAACTAAATACTGATGTCACAGATTCTGTATGAACTAAATACTGATGTCACAGATTCTGTATGAACTAAATACTGATGTCACAGATTCTGTATGAACTAAATACTGATGTCACAGATTCTGTATGAACTAAATAATGATGTCACAGATTCTGTATGAACTAAATAATGATGTCACAGATTCTGTATGAACTAAATACTGATGTCACAGATTCTGTATGAACTAAATACTGATGTCACAGATTCTGTATGAACTAAATACTGATGTCACAGATTCTGTATGAACTAAATACTGATGTCACAGATTCTGTATGAACTAAATACTGATGTCACAGATTCTGTATGAACTAAATACTGATGTCACAGATTCTGTATGAACTAAATACTGATGTCACAGATTCTGTATGAACTAAATACTGATGTCACAGATTCTGTATGAACTAAATACTGATGTCACAGATTCTGTATGAACTAAATACTGATGTCACAGATTCTGTATGAACTAAATACTGATGTCACAGATTCTGTATGAACTAAATACTGATGTCACAGATTCTGTATGAACTAAATACTGATGTCACAGATTCTGTATGAACTAAATACTGATGTCACAGATTCTGTATGAACTAAATACTGATGTCACAGATTCTGTATGAACTAAATACTGATGTCACAGATTCTGTATGAACTAAATAATGATGTCACAGATTTGACTAAATAAGAACAAATAAAGATATTAAATGAGATGACAGACAGACAGACAGACAGACAGACAGACAGACAGACAGACAGACAGACAGACAGACAGACAGACAGACAGACAGACAGACAGACAGACAGACAGACAGACAGACAGACAGCGAGACAGACAGAGAGACAGACAGACAGACAGACAGACAGACAGACAGACAGACAGACAGACGAGACAGACAGAGAGACAGACAGACAGACAGACAGACGAGACAGACAGA
Organism: Oncorhynchus keta; assembly: GCF_023373465.1. Taxonomy (NCBI): domain Eukaryota; kingdom Metazoa; phylum Chordata; class Actinopteri; order Salmoniformes; family Salmonidae; genus Oncorhynchus; species Oncorhynchus keta. Next base: position 42,855 of record NW_026289764.1, on the reverse strand, counting down.
CAGACAGACAGACAGCGAGACAGACAGACAGACAGACAGACAGACAGACAGACAGACAGACAGACAGACAGACAGACAGACAGACAGACAGACAGACAGACAGACAGACAGACAGACAGACAGGCAGGCAGACAGACAGACAGACAGACAGACAGACAGACAGACAGACAGACAGACAGGCAGGCAGGCAGACAGACAGACAGACAGACGACAGACAGACAGACAGACGACAGACAGACAGACAGAGACAGACAGACAGACAGACAGACAGACAGACAGACAGACAGACAGACAGACAGACAGACAGACAGACAGGCAGGCGACAGACAGACAGACAGACAGACAGACAGACAGACAGACAGACAGACAGACAGACAGACAGACAGACAGACGAGACAGACAGACAGACAGACAGACAGACAGACAGACGAGACAGACAGACAGACAGACAGACAGACAGACGAGACAGACAGACAGACAGACAGACAGCGAGACAGACAGACAGACAGACAGACAGACAGACAGACAGACAGACAGACAGGCAGGCAGACAGACAGACAGACAGACAGACAGACAGACAGACAGACAGCGAGACAGACGAACAGACGACAGACAGACAGACAGCGAGACAGACAGACAGACAGACAGACAGACAGCGAGACAGACAGACAGACAGACAGACAGACAGACAGACAGACAGACAGACAGACAGACAGACAGCGAGACAGACAGACAGACAGACAGACAGACAGACAGACAGACAGACAGACAGACAGACAGACAGACAGACAGACAGACAGACAGACAGACGAGACAGACAGACAGACAGACAGACAGACAGACAGACAGACAGACAGTGAGAGAAAGCTTATTATTATTAAAGATGTAGCTTAAGAATAACTCTGGCTGGTGAAGTTTGTCTCTCTCCTCATTTGGGAAAGCAGAAAATGCCACCACAAGGTGCACCCGTGACCATCTCGAAACCTGATTTCATAATCTCTGTCTGTCTGTCTGTCTGTCTGTCTGTCTGTCTGTCTGTCTGTCTGTCTGTCTGTCTGTCTGTCTGTCTGTCTGTCTCGCTGTCTGTCTGTCTGTCTGTCTGTCTGTCTGTCTGTCTGTCTGTCTGTCTGTCTGTCTGTCTGTCTCTGTCTGTCTGTCTGTCTGTCTGTTTTTTTGAGCATGTTTTGACTGTCTGTTTCGATAGCAACAGACTGTGGTTAACAACTGGTTTAGATGATCAATGTCTAGTAGAGGAAGTCAAAACCCAACAGCACTGGCTACCTAGTAGAGCTAGAGGTCGATTGTCTGACTGGACATTACACTTCATCAACATGGTCAACATTGAGAGTCTGAAATCTCTACTCGACGAAATAGTGAAAAAATTGGCAGGAGGGGGCAGTTTTTATCTAATAATCGCTCTCGTCTTCATTCACTATGCTGTGTTTCATGTAGAGTTTGTTTGCTGTTGCAAACCTGGAGGTTTTCTCTCTGACCATCACTGTATCATGTACATCACGATTCCAGCTGTTCTGTTGTTTCTCCTCATTCTCTGGACGGATCAGATGTTCAAAAGAGTATGTCGGTTCACCTGCAGAATGAGTTGCAAATGTCATTTCCTCTGTACACTGTTCTCACTTCTGGGTAAGTCAGCCTGTGTTGGGTTTCTCTGGGTTGCGTCTGTGCTCATCGATGGAGACTGGTACGTGTGCTGTAGAAACAATCTCCCTCCAGAGAAAGTTGATCTTCCCTGCAAAAAAAAAGATGAGCTCAACCCTGAAGACAAAATGACCCTGGCTCAACTCAGAAATGAATCGTTGGTAAGTGCCTCATCGTATTCTTCTATTCTTGTAATTTACTGCTACAGATTTCTGAAGAGGTGATGTGGTAGTTAGTGATGCCGGTCGTCATCATCTATAATAATTAGTTCTAAATGATTTTGAACAGCAAGTAACCCAAAAGATGGGCATGGCAGGAGGTAATAAAGCTCGGTAATTAAATTAGAGGAATGAAATGCAGTTTGACCGATTAAACCTTAAACATGAACTACAAGTCAGTAAATTGTCTCCAACTGTGAGTCTTGGTGTGAAATCTAAAGACCGACATATCAGAGCTGAATATTTACATCCTAGTGTGAAGTCCTGCCCCCTAAATGAAGTCCCGCCCCTCTGAATATTTACATCCTAGTGTGAAGTCCCGCCCCTAAATGAAGTCCCGCCCCTCTGAATATTTACATCCTAGTGTGAAGTCCCGCCCCTCTGAATATTTACATTCTAGCGTGAAGTAAGTCCCGCCCCTCTGAATATTTACATATTTACATCCTAGTGTGAAGTCCCGCCCCTCTGAATATTTACATCCTAGCGTGAAGTCCCGCCCCTCTGAATATTTACATATTTACATCCTAGTGTGAAGTCCCGCCCCTCTGAATATTTACATATTTACATCCTAGTGTGAAGTCCCGCCCCTCTGAATATTTACATCCTAGTGTGAAGTCCCGCCCCTCTGAATATTTACATCCTAGTGTGAAGTCCCGCCCCTCTGAATATTTACATCCTAGTGTGAAGTCCCGCCCCTCTGAATATTTACATCCTAGTGTGAAGTCCCGCCCCTCTGCATATTTACATCCTAGTGTGAAGTCCCGCCCCTCTGAATATTTACATCCTAGTGTGAAGTCCCGCCCCTCTGAATATTTACATCCTAGTGTGAAGTCCCGCCCCTCTGAATATTTACATCCTAGTGTGAAGTCCCGCCCCTCTGAATATTTACATCCTAGTGTGAAGTCCCGCCCCTCTGAATATTTACATCCTAGCGTGAAGTCCCGCCCCTCTGAATATTTACATCCTAGTGTGAAGTCCCGCCCCTCTGAATATTTACATCCTAGCATGAAGTCCCGCCCCTCTGAATATTTACATCCTAGTGTGAAGTCCCGCCCCTCTGAATATTTACATCCTAGCGTGAAGTCCCGCCCCTCTGAATATTTACATCCTAGTGTGAAGTCCCGCCCCTCTGAATATTTACATCCTAGTGTGAAGTCCCGCCCCTCTGAATATTTACATCCTAGTGTGAAGTCCGCCCCTCTGAATATTTACATCCTAGTGTGAAGTCCCGCCCCTCTGAATATTTACATCCTAGTGTGAAGTCCCGCCCCTCTGAATATTTACATCCTAGTGTGAAGTCCCGCCCCTCTGAATATTTACATCCTAGTGTGAAGTCCCGCCCCTCTGAATATTTACATCCTAGTGTGAAGTCCCGCCCCTCTGAATATTTACATCCTAGTGTGAAGTCCCGCCCCCTAAATCAACAAGGAGTGAAAGACAGTTTGACAGAAGCCATCCTACAATACTAACGTGTTTGTCATCATTGTCTTTCAGGATGTTGGTTGTTTAATTGCGCTGGGAGCTGCTGTTATGTTGATTCTGTCTATCATACATCGATGTCACTGCTGTGCTAAAGGTTGTAGGAGGTGGTGTGATGGTCAGAACAATGGATATCAACCTCTGAACCCGTCTGGGAGTCAGAACCCGTCTGGGAGTCAGAATAGAACCCGTCTGGGAGTCTGAACACGTCTGGGAGTCAGAACCCGTCTGGGAGTCAGAACCCGTCTGGGAGTCAGAACTCGTCTGGGAGTCAGAACTCGTCTGGGAGTCAGAACCCGTCTGGGAGTCAGAACCCGTCTGGGAGTCAGAACTCGTCTGGGAGTCAGAACCCGTCTGGGAGTCAGAACCCGTCTGGGAGTCAGAACCCGTCTGGGAGTCAGAACCCGTCTGGGAGTCAGAACCCGTCTGGGAGTCAGAACTCGTCTGGGAGTCAGAACCCGTCTGGGAGTCAGAACCCGTCTGGGAGTCAGAACCCGTCTGGGAGTCAGAACCCGTCTGGGAGTCAGAACCCGTCTGGGAGTCAGAACTCGTCTGGGAGTCAGAACTCGTCTGGGAGTGATAATAACAATACTCACTGTTGTGTTAAATTTTGTGAGACTTGTTGTAAATCTTATCACATGAATTTATTTGAGGAGAGTATTTTGGAAGAAACTGACATTGAAATGAGAGACATTTTAAAGGAGAAAGCTAAAGAGTATGTGTCTCAAAAAGTGAGCAAAATAATACCCCTTACTCAGACAACGAATAAAGACCAGAATAAAGACCCTAGGGTCAGTAGTGATGCAGGGGGCAATAACCCACCAGTGTCCGTTCCAGAGACACAGAGAGGTGAGGGGGCAGTAGGAGGCGTTCATACATTTAATTGGGATGAAATATCGGATTTAGCTTTTGACATAATTGATCATTTACATAAACCTTCAACACCACCAGAGATCAATACAACCCCTTGTATCTGAAGCAGTTAATGATCAGGGTGGTGATGGAAAAAAAATGGGGAAAAAACTTACAACATAACTGTTCAGGAAGTTGATGAGAGTTAAATTGTTAATGATGAAATTGTAAAGATGGTCATTATCTGTGATTATTATGATTATCTGTGATTATTATGATTATCTGTGATTATTATGATTATTACAATTATCTGTCATTATTATGAGTATATGTGATTATTATGATTATCAGTGATTATTATGATTATCTGTGATTATTATGAGTATATGTGATTATTATGATTATCTGTGATTATTATGATTATCAGTGATTATTACGATTATCTGTGATTATTATGAGTATATGTGAATATTATGATTATCTATGATTATCTATGATTATCTGTGACTATCTATGATTATCTGTGACTATCTATGATTATCTGTGATTATCTATGGTTATCTGTGATTATTATGATTATCTATGATTATCTATGATTATCGGTGATTATCTACGATTATCTATGATTATCTGTGATTATTATGATTATCTATGATTATTATGATTATCTATGATTATCTGTGATTATTATGATTATCTATGATTATCTATGATTATTATGATTATCTGTGATTATCTATGAGTATTATGATTATCTATGATTATCTATGATTATCTATGATTATCTGTGATTGTCTATGATTATCTACAATTATCTGTGATTATCTGTGATTATCTATGATTATCTGTGATTATTATGATTATCCATGATTATCTACGATTATCTATGATTATCTGTGATTATCTATGATTATCGGTGATTATCTATGATTATATGTGATTATTATGATTATCTATGATTATTATGATTATCTGTGATTATCTATGATTATCTGTGATTATTATGATTATCTATGATTATCTGTGATTATCTGTGATTATCTATGATCAGCTGTGATTATTATGGTTATCTATGATTATCTATGATTATCTGTGATTATCTATGATTATCTGTGATTATCTATGATTATCTGTGATTATTACGATTATCTGTGATTATTATGATTATTATGAGTATCTATGATTATCTATGACTATCTATGATTATCTGTGATTATCTATGAATATCTATGATTATCTGTGATTATCTATGATGATCTATGATTATCTGTGATTATTATGATTATCTACGATTATCTGTGATCATCTGTGATTATTATGATTATCCATGATTATCTACGATTATCTACGATTATCTGTGATTATCTATGATTATCTATGCTTATCTGTGATTATTATGATTATCTATGATTATCTGTGATTATCTATGATTATTGGTGATTATTATGATTATCGGTGATTATCTATGATTATCTGTGATTCTCTATGATTATTATGATTATCCATGATTATCTGTGATTATCTATGATTATCTGTTATTATCTATGATTATTATGATTATCTATGATTATCTATGGTTATCTATGATTATCTATGATTATCTGTGATTATCTGTGTTTATCTATGATTATCTGTGAATATTATGATTATCTGTGATTATCTGTGATTATCTATGATAATCTATGATCATCTATGATAATCTATGGTTATCTATGGTTATCTATGATTATCTATGATCATCTGTGATTATCCGTGATTATCTATGATTATCTGTGATTATTTGTGATTATCTATGATTATCTACGATCATCTGTGATTATCTGTGATTATCTGTGATTATCTGTGATTATCTGTGATTAGGATTGTCTCTGTTGTTGTTTTTAATGTTTTGTTTAAAAGTCATTGAAGTGGACAGTTTATTAGGTCATCTAGTACCAAGTCGGACCCCCCTCATGAAAGTCTCAACGCCTGTCTTCCTGCTTTATAGAGCAAGCAACAGCTACGTGACTCACTAGGAGCGAACCATTTCCGTGTACAGGATGGTGTACCTAATAAACTGGCCACTGAGTGTATATTCAGATTTCATATATTTTCTGATTTTCCAGACATTGACCTATAATGACATTTGACATCTATAATGTTGATTAATGTTGGTTGCAAAAATACGAAAAAGTATTAAAAAAAAACATGTATTTTTATAATCATTTAGCCTCACATGTGATCCTGTTTGTGAGTGTAATGTGGGGTTTTGATCACAGGGGGGTGCTGTTGTGCCACATATGATTATGTGTGTGAGTGTGTTGTGGGGATTTGACCACAGGGGGGTGCTATTGTCTCACATGATTCTGTTTGTGAGTGTAATGTGGGGTTTTGACCACAGGGGGGTGGTGTTGTATCACATATGATTCTGTACGGTAGTACAACGTGGTGATTTTGACCACAGGGGACGTCTCATATATGATTCTGTGTTTGTGTAAAATGACATAATAAACCCAGTCATATCTCCTCTCTTTGACTGACATAAATAAAGGTTGAGAACACCTTTATTTAACCAGGTAGGAGGGTTGAGAACACCTTTACTTAACCAGGTAGGAGAGTTGAGAACACCTTTACTTAACCCGGTAGGAGAGTTGAGAACACCTGTATTTAACCAGGTATGAGGGTTGAGAACACCTTTATTTAACCAGGTAGGAGAGTTGAGAACACCTTTATTTAACCAGGTATGAGGGTTGAGAACACCTTTATTTAACCAGGTAGGAGAGTTGAGAACACCTTTATTTAACCAGGTAGGAGAGTTGAGAACACCTTTATTTAACCAGGTAGGAGGGTTGAGAACACCTGTATTTAACCAGGTAGGAGGGTTGAGAACACCTGTATTTAACCAGGTATGAGGGTTGAGAACACCTTTATTTAACCAGGTAGGAGAGTTGAGAACACCTTTATTTAACCAGGTAGGAGGGTTGAGAACACCTTTATTTAACCAGGTAGGCTAGTTGAGAACACCTTTATTTAACCAGGTAGGAGGGTTGAGAACATCTTTACTTAACCCGGTAGGAGAGTTGAGAACACCTGTATTTAACCAGGTAGGAGAGTTGAGAACACCTTTATTTAACCAGGTAGGAGAGTTGAGAACACCTGTATTTAACCAGGTAGGAGAGTTGAGAACATCTTTATTTAACCAGGTAGGCTAGTTGAGAACACCTTTATTTAACCAGGTAGGCTAGTTGAGAACACCTTTATTTAACCAGGTCGGCTAGTTGAGAACACCTTTATTTAACCAGGTAGGCTAGTTGAGAACACCTTTATTTAACCAGGTAGGCTAGTTGAGAACACCTTTATTTAACCAGGTAGGCTAGTTGAGAACACCTTTATTTAACCAGGTAGGCTAGTTGAGAACACCTTTATTTAACCAGGTAGGCTAGTTGAGAACACCTTTATTTAACCAGGTAGGCTAGTTGAGAACACCTTTATTTAACCAGGTAGGCTAGTTGAGAACACCTTTATTTAACCAGGTAGGCTAGTTGAGAACACCTTTATTTAACCAGGTAGGCTAGTTGAGAACACCTTTATTTAACCAGGTAGGCTAGTTGAGATCACCTTTATTTAACCAGGTAGGCTAGTTGAGAACACCTTTATTTAACCAGGTAGGCTAGTTGAGATCACCTTTATTTAACCAGGTAGGCTAGTTGAGAACACCTTTATTTAACCAGGTAGGCCAGTTGAGAACACCTTTATTTAACCAGGTAGGCTAGTTGAGATCACCTTTATTTAACCAGGTAGGCTAGTTGAGAACACCTTTATTTAACCAGGTAGGCTAGTTGAGAACACCTTTATTTAACCAGGTAGGCTAGTTGAGAACAAGTTCTCATTTACAACTGTGACCTGGTCAAGATAAAGCAAAGCAGTGCAACACAAACAACAACACAGAGTTACACATGGAGTAAACAACAACACAGAGTTACACATGGAGTAAACAACAACACAGAGTTACACATGGAGTAAACAACAACACAGAGTTACACATGGAGTAAACAACAACACAGAGTTACACATGGAGTAAACAACAACACAGAGTTACACATGGAGTAAACAACAACACAGAGTTACACATGGAGTAAACAACAACACAGAGTTACACATGGAGTAAACAACAACACAGAGTTACACATGGAGTAAACAACAACACAGAGTTACACATGGAATAAACAACAACACAGAGTTACACATGGAGTAAACAACAACACAGAGTTACACATGGAGTAAACAACAACACAGAGTTACACATGGAGTAAACAACAACACAGAGTTACACATGGAGTAAACAACAACACAGAGTTACACATGGAGTAAACAACAACACAGAGTTACACATGGAGTAAACAACAACACAGAGTTACACATGGAGTAAACAACAACACAGAGTTACACATGGAGTAAACAACAACACAGAGTTACACATGGAATAAACAACAACACAGAGTTACACGTGGAGTAAACAACAACACAGAGTTACACATGGAGTAAACAACAACACAGAGTTACACATGGAGTAAACAACAACACAGAGTTACACATGGAGTAAACAACAGAGTTACACATGGAGTAAACAAACATACAGTCAATAACACAATAGAAAAGTCTATATACAGAGTGTGCAAATGAGGTGAGATGAGGGAGGTGAAGGCCATACATAGGCCATAGTGGCAAAGTAAATATAATATAGCAATTAAAACACTGGAATAGCCGAATGAGAAAGCCTACCAGCTCTTTACCATGTAGGACGAGTCTCCAACCAGGAGCCAAGAGGTAGCTGGGATGTATAAGGTGAATTAACATATTGTTCTACTAAATTAATTATTAATATTATTATTCTCATGTGATTTGTTTGTTCTCTGATTATCATGATCATAATCACAGCCCTGTAGGATACATCCACCTCGTTATGACCCATTAATAAGGCTATTACAATAACACACACACACACACACACACACACACACACACACACACACACACACACACACACAGGGCTCCTGTGTGCTTCTCAGTGCTAGAGGCGTCACTACAGACCCTCGTTCGATTCCAGGCTGTATCACAACCGGCCGGTATAGGGTTTGGCCACCGTAATTGTAAAAATAAGAATTTGTTCTTAAACTGACTTGCCTAGTTAAATAAAGGTTATACGCAACACACAAGCGCGAGAGTCACTCGGGATCTCATTAACTACCGGGCTCGAGGCACGAGTTCTGTTTCGTTCATTGATCCGCGTCTCTTTTTTAAAACTCCTTTCTTGCCTGTCATTCTCACTCACACACACCCGGTCCCGGTCGATCCTATCCCACACTATGTAGACAGGTTCAGAATCAAGAGAGCGCATTTCTGAGAAGACGTGGCGTGAACCGGTTTAGTGTTTATTTCTCTCTCTCTCGGTTATGGACTACATTTGAGAGCGAGAGAGAGGGAGAAAAGAAAGCCTGAACCGAGAAAACAAATGTCTCGGCTACTCTACAACAACATCATGGACTCTGTTCTCCTCTCAGTCGTTACGCTGGTAGTTGTTTTCACCTCCTCTTCCTACTCTCTTTCCTCCTCCGACGTCGTTCCCTCTCCTTCCTTCAATCTACCGTTTACCGACTGTGTCCAGAGCCGCGGGAGAGACGGGTTCTACCAAGGGTCTGTGGACGTGACGGAGTCCGGTGCGGTGTGTATGAGGTGGAGCGAGGTAGCGGGGTTTGAGGAGCGCTATCCGGGTAGAGGGCTTGGGGATCATAACCGCTGTCGGAACCCGGACAACAGGATCAGACCCTGGTGCTTCTTCAGGAACAGCCGCGGCAGAACCGACTGGGGCTACTGCGACTGTAAACAAGGTAGAGGAAGGAGAGAGGTGTGTGTGTGTGTGTGTGTGTGTGTGTGTGTGTGTGTGTGGCAACAACGGGCATGTCTCAGCAGATGTAAGCATCTCATTAATATTGAGGTATGTGTCTTGGTTGGTGGCTAGACTAAGAAACGTTGTTACATTAAAATGTACGAAGACAGACAAGCTGTCAGTCATTAGGGGGAGACTCTACCAAGATAGACAAGCTGTCAGTAATTAGGGGAGACTCTACCAAGATAGACAAGCTGTCAGTAATTAGGGGAGACTCTACCAAGATAGACAAGCTGTCATTAATTAGGGGAGACTCTACCAAGATAGACAAGCTGTCAGGTATTAGGGGAGACTCTACCAAGATAGACAAGCTGTCATTAATTAGGGGAGACTCTACCAAGATAGACAAGCTGTCAGGTATTAGGGGAGACTCTGCAAGATAGACAAGCTGTCAGGTATTAGGGGAGACTCTACCAAGATAGACAAGCTGTCAGTCATTAGGGGGAGACTCTACCAAGATAGACAAGCTGTCAGTAATTAGGGGAGACTCTACCAAGATAGACAAGCTGTCATTAATTAGGGGAGACTCTACCAAGATAGACAAGCTGTCAGGTATTAGGGGGAGACTCTGCCAAGATAGACAAGCTGTCAGTAATTAGGGGAGACTCTACCAAGATAGACAAGCTGTCATTAATTAGGGGAGACTCTACCAAGATAGACAAGCTGTCAGGTATTAGGGGAGACTCTACCAAGATAGACAAGCTGTCAGGTATTAGGGGAGACTCTACCAAGATAGACAAGCTGTCAGTAATTAGGGGAGACTCTACCAAGATAGACCAGCTGTCATTAATTAGGGAGACTCTACCAAGATAGACAAGCTGTCAGTAATTAGGGGAGACTCTACCAAGATAGACAAGCTGTCATTAATTAGGGGAGACTCTACCAAGATAGACAAGCTGTCAGGTATTAGGGGAGACTCTACCAAGATAGACAAGCTGTCATTAATTAGGGGAGACTCTACAAAGATAGACAAGCTGTCAGTAATTAGGGGAGACTCTACCAATATAGACAAGCTGTCAGGTATTAGGGGAGACTCTACCAAGACAGACAAGCTGTCAGTCATTAGGGGAGACTCTACCAAGACAGACAAGCTGTCAGCTATTAGGGGAGACTCTACCAAGACAGACAAGCTGTCAGTCAACAGGGGGAGACTCTACCAAGATAGACAAGCTGTATGTTATTAGGGGGAGACTCTACCAAGACAGACAAGCTGTCAGTCATTAGGGGAGACTCTACCAAGATAGACAAGCTTTCAGTCATTAGGGGAGACTCTACCAAGATAGACAAGCTGTATGTTATTAGCGGGAGACTCTACCAAGACAGACAAGCTGTCAGTCATAAGGGGGAGACTCTACCAAGATAGACAAGCTGTCAGTCATTAGGGGAGACTCTACCAAGACAAACAAGCTGTCAGTCATTAGGGGAGACTCTACCAAGATAGACAAGCTGTATGTTATTAGGGGGAGACTCTACCAAGACAGACAAGCTGTCAGTCATTAGGGGAGACTCTACCAAGATAGACAAGCTGTCAATCAACAGGGGGAGACTTTACCAAGATAGACAAGCTGTCAGTCATTAGGGGAGACTCTACCAATATAGACAAGCTGTCAGTCATTAGGGGAGACTCTACCAAGATAGACAAGCTGTCAGTCATTAGGGGAGACTCTACCAATATAGACAAGCTGTCAGTCATAAGGGGAGACTCTACCAAGACAGACAAGCTGTCAGTCATGAGGGGAGACTCTACCAAGATAGACAAGCTGTCAGTCATTAGGGGGAGACTCTGCCAAGACAGACAAGCTGTATGTTATTAGGGGAGACTCTACCAATATAGACAAGCTGTCGGTCATTAGGGGGAGACTTTACCAAGACAGACAAGCTGTCAGTCATTAGGGGGAGACTCTACCAATATAGACAAGCTGTCAGTCATTAGGGGAGACTCTACCAAGATAGACAAGCTGTCAGTCATTAGGGGGAGACTCTACCAAGATAGACAAGCTGTCAGTCATTAGGGGGAGACTCTACCAAGACAGACAAGCTGTCAGTCATTAGGGAGACTCTGCCAAGATACACAAGCTGTCAGTCATTAGGGAGACTCTACCAAGATAGACAAGCTGTCAGTCATTAGGGAGACTCTACCAAGACAGACAAGCTGTCAGTCATTAGGGAGACTCTACCAAGATAGACAAGCTGTCAGTCAACAGGGGGAGACTTTACCAAGACAGACAAGCTGTCAGTCATTAGGGGGAGACTCTACCAATATAGACAAGCTGTCATTCATTAGGGGGAGACTCTACCAAGATAGACAAGCTGTCAGTCATTAGGGGGAGACTCTACCAAGATAGACAAGCTGTCAGTCATAAGGGGAGACTCTACCAATATAGACAAGCTGTCAGACATTAGGGGAGACTCTACCAAGATAGACAAGCTGTCAGTCATAAGGGGGAGACTCTACCAATATAGACAAGCTGTCAGTCATTAGGGGAGACTCTACCAAGACAGACAAGCTGCCAGTCATTAGGGAGACTCTACCAAGATAGACAAGCTGTCAGTCATTAGGGGAGACTCTACCAAGATAGACAAGCTGTCAGTCATTAGGGAGACTCTACCAAGGCAGACAAGCTGTCAGTCATTGGGGGAGACTTTACCAAGACAGACAAGCTGTCAGTCAACAGGGGAGACTCTATCAAGACAGACAAGCTGTCAGTCATTAGGGGAGACTCTACCAAGATAGACAAGCTGTCAGTCATTAGGGGAGACTCTACCAATATAGACAAGCTGTCAGTCATTAGGGGGAGACTCTACCAATATAGACAAGCTGTCGGTCATTAGGGGAGACTCTACCAAGACAGACAAGCTGTCAGTCATTAGGGGAGACTCTACCAAGATAGACAAGCTGTCAGTCATTAGGGGAGACTCTACCAAGACAAACAAGCTGTCAGTCATTAGGGGAGACTCTACCAAGATAGACAAGCTGTATGTTATTAGGGGAGACTCTACCAAGACAGACAAGCTGTCAGTCATTAGGGGGAGACTCTACCAAGATAGACAAGCTGTCAATCAACAGGGGAGACTTTACCAAGATAGACAAGCTGTCAGTCATTAGGGGAGACTCTACCAATATAGACAAGCTGTCAGTCATTAGGGGGAGACTCTACCAATATAGACAAGCTGTCAGTCATTAGGGGGAGACTCTACCAATATAGACAAGCTGTCAGTCATAAGGGGAGACTCTACCAAGACAGACAAGCTGTCAGTCATGAGGGGGAGACTCTACCAAGATAGACAAGCTGTCAGTCATTAGGGGAGACTCTACCAAGACAGACAAGCTGTATGTTATTAGGGGGAGACTCTACCAATATAGACAAGCTGTCGGTCATTAGGGGGAGACTTTACAAGACAGACAAGCTGTCAGTCATTAGGGGAGACTCTACCAATATAGACAAGCTGTCAGTCATTAGGGGGAGACTCTACCAAGATAGACAAGCTGTCAGTCATTAGGGGGAGACTCTACCAAGATAGACAAGCTGTCAGTCATTAGGGGAGACTCTGCCAAGACAGACAAGCTGTCAGTCATTAGGGGAGACTCTACCAAGATACACAAGCTGTCAGTCATTAGGGGAGACTCTACCAAGATAGACAAGCTGTCAGTCATTAGGGAGACTCTGCCAAGACAGACAAGCTGTCAGTCATTAGGGAGACTCTACCAAGATAGACAAGCTGTCAGTCAACAGGGGAGACTTTACCAAGACAGACAAGCTGTCAGTCATTAGGGGAGACTCTACCAATATAGACAAGCTGTCATTCATTAGGGGAGACTCTACCAAGATAGACAAGCTGTCAGTCATTAGGGGGAGACTCTGCCAAGATAGACAAGCTGTCAGTCATAAGGGGAGACTCTACCAATATAGACAAGCTGTCAGACATTAGGGGGAGACTCTACCAAGATAGACAAGCTGTCAGTCATAAGGGGAGACTCTACCAATATAGACAAGCTGTCAGTCATTAGGGGGAGACTCTGCCAAGACAGACAAGCTGCCAGTCATTAGGGGAGACTCTACCAAGATAGACAAGCTGTCAGTCATTAGGGGAGACTCTACCAAGATAGACAAGCTGTCAGTCATTAGGGGAGACTCTACCAAGGCAGACAAGCTGTCAGTCATTGGGGGAGACTTTACCAAGACAGACAAGCTGTCAGTCAACAGGGGAGACTCTATCAAGACAGACAAGCTGTCAGTCATTAGGGGAGACTCTACCAAGATAGACAAGCTGTCAGTCATTAGGGGGAGACTCTACCAATATAGACAAGCTGTCAGTCATTAGGGGGAGACTCTACCAATATAGACAAGCTGTCGGTCATTAGGGGGAGACTCTACCAAGACAGACAAGCTGTCAGTCATTAGGGGAGACTCTACCAAGATAGACAAGCTGTCAGTCATTAGGGGGAGACTCTGCAAGGCAGACAAGCTGTCAGTCATTAGTGGGAGACTCTACCAAGGCAGACAAGCTGTCAGTCATTAGGGGAGACTCTACCAATATAGACAAGCTGTCAGTCATTAGGGGAGACTCTACCAATATAGACAAGCTGTCAGTCATTAGGGAGACTTTACCAAGACAGACAAGCTGTCAGTCAACAGGGGGAGACTCTATCAAGACAGACAAGCTGTCAGTCATTAGGGGGAGACTCTACCAAGATAGACAAGCTGTCAGTCATTAGGGGAGACTCTACCAATATAGACAAGCTGTCAGTCATTAGGGGAGACTCTACCAATATAGACAAGCTGTCGGTCATTAGGGGGAGACTCTACCAAGACAGACAAGCTGTCAGTCATTAGGGGAGACTCTACCAAGATAGACAAGCTGTCAGTCATTAGGGGAGACTCTACCAAGGCAGACAAGCTGTCAGTCATTAGTGGGAGACTCTACCAAGGCAGACAAGCTGTCAGTCATTAGGGGAGACTCTACCAATATAGACAAGCTGTCAGTCATTAGGGGAGACTCTACCAATATAGACAAGCTGTCAGTCATTAGGGGAGACTTTACCAAGACAGACAAGCTGTCAGTCAACAGGGGAGACTCTATCAAGACAGACAAGCTGTCAGTCATTAGGGGAGACTCTATCAAGATAGACAAGCTGTCAGTCATTAGGGGGAGACTCTACCAATATAGACAAGCTGTCAGTCATTAGGGGAGACTCTACCAAGATAGACAAGCTGTCAGTCATTAGGGAGACTCTACCAAGACAGACAAGCTGTCAGTCATTAGGGGAGACTCTACCAAGACAGACAAGCTGTCAGTCATTAGGGGAGACTCTACCAAGATAGACACGCTGTCAGTCATTAGGGGGAGACTACCAATATAGACAAGCTGTCAGTCATTAGGGGAGACTCTACCAAGACAGACAAGCTGTCAGTCATTAGGGGAGACTCTACCAAGACAGACAAGCTGTCAGTCATTAGGGAGACTCTACCAAGACAGACAAGCTGTCAGTCATTAGGGGTGACTCTACCAATATAGACAAGCTGTCAGTCATTAGGGAGACTGTGTGTGTGTGTGTGTGTGTGTGTGTGAGTGTGAGTGTGAGTGTGAGTGTGAGTGTGTGTGTGTGAGTGTGAGTGAGTGTGTGTGTGTGTGTGTGTGTGTGTGTGTGTGTGTGTGTGTGTGTGTGTGTGTGTGTGTGTGTGTGTGTGTGTGTGTGTGTTTATTGGTCAGCTTGATTTATGTTCCTCAGTGACCTATGAAATAGAAGGATCAAGGAAATCAACGTTTTCCTCTGATATGATACTCGGGAGACAGATACACATCTCTTTCTCTCTCTGTCTCTCTATGTCTCTCTCTCTCTCTGTCACTCTGTGTCTCTCTCTCTGTCACTCTGTGTCTCTCTCTCTCTCTGTCACTCTGTGTCTCTCTCTCTCTGTCACTCTATGTCTCTCTCTCTCTCTGTCACTCTGTGTCTCTCTCTCTCTGTCACTCTGTCTCTCTATGTCTCTCTCACACTGTGTCTCTCACTCTGTGTCTCTCTCTCTCTCTCTGTCTCTCTATGTCTCTCACACTGTGTCTCTCACTCTGTGTCTCTCTCTCTCTCTCTCTCTCTCTCTCACTCTGTGTCTCTCTCTCTCTGTCACTCTGTGTCTCTCTGTCACTCTGGTCTCTCTCTCTCTCTCACTCTGTGTCTCTCTCTCTCTGTCACTTTGTGTCTCTCTCTCACTCTGTGTCTCTCTCTCTCTCACTCTGTGTCTCTCTCTCTGTCACTTTGTGTCTCTCTGTCACTCTGTGTCTCTCTCTCTCACTCTGTGTCTCTCTCTCTCTGTCACTCTGTGTCTCTCTCTGTTACTCTGTCTCTCTCTCTCTGTCACTCTGTCTCACTCTCTGTCACTCTGTGTCTCTCTCTCTCTGTCACTCTGTGTCTCTCTCTCACTGTCACTCTGTCTCTCTCTCTGTCACTCTGTGTCTCTCTCTCTCTGTCACTCTGTGTCTCTCTCTCACTGTCACTCTGTCTCTCTCTCTGTCACTCTGTGTCTTTCTCTCTCTGTCACTCTGTGTCTCTCTCTCACTGTCACTCTGTGTGCCTCGCTCTGTGTGCCTCTCTTTGTGTGTCTCTGTCACTCTCTGTCTCTTTCTTTCTCTTTCTCTCCCTCAGTGGAAAATGATCTAAACGGTGTGTGTGTGTCTCGTCCAGGGTCAGTGCGCCTGCAGGGCGCCGCTCTAAGCTGGATGGCAGGGGTGGAGAGTGTATCTACAGGGGTCTGGGGGTCTGTCTGTGGTGATGACTGGGGAGAGCAGGACGCTGCAGTGGTCTGCAGACAGCTGGGACCGGAGTGAGTCACACCCATGCGTGGGCACAACACATGCACGCACACACAGTCACACACACGCACACACTCACACACACGCACACACACGCACACACACACACACTCACACACTGTGGAGAGGTTATCCTAGAGAAAGGAGTGGAGCGGTTATCTTAGAAAAAGGAGTGGAGTGGTTATCCTAGAAAAAGGAGTGGAGCGGTTATCCTAGAAAAGGAGTGGAGTGGTTATCCTAGAAAAAGGAGTGGAGCGGTTATCCTAGAAAAGGAGTGGAGCGGTTATCCTAGAAAAGAAAGGAGTGGAAGGTTATCCTAGAAAAGAATGGAGTGGAGCGGTTATCCTAGAAAAGAAAGGAGTGGAGCAGTTATCCTAGAAAAAAGAATGGAGTGGAGTGGTTATCCTAGAAAAAGAAAGGAGCGGTTATCCTAGAAAAGAAAGGAGCGGTTATCCTAGAAAAAGGAGTGGAGTGGTTATCCTAGAAAATGAAAGAGTGGAGTGGTTATCCTAGAAAAAGAAAGGAGAGCGGTTATCCTAGAAAAGGAATGGAGCGGTTATCCTAGAAAAGGAAGGAGTGGAGCGGTTATCCTAGAAAAAGGAGGAGGGAGCAGATATCCTAGAAAAAGGAGTGGAGCGGTTATCCTAGAAAAATTGGTGTGGTTATCCTAGAAAAAAAAGTGGAGTATCCTAGAAAAGAAAGGAGGGGAGCAGTTATCCTAGAAAAAGAAAGTGGTGGAGCTGTTATCCTAGAAAAAGGAAGTGGCGCAGTTATCCTAGAAAAGGAAGGAGGAGCGGTTATCCTAGAAAAAGGAGTGGAGCTGTTATCCTAGAAAAAGAAAGGAGGGGGAGCAGTTATCCTAGAAAATGGAGTGGAGCTGTTATCCTAGAAAAGAAAGGAGTGGAGCGGTTATCCTCGAAAAATGAAGGAGGGGAGCGGTTATCCTAGAAAAAGGAGTGGAGCTGTTATCCTAGAAAAAGAAAGTGGTGGAGCTGTTATCCAAAAAAGGAGTGGAGCGGTTATCCTAGAAAAGAAAGGAGCGGAGCAGTTATCAGAGAAAAAGGAATGAGGGAGCGGTTATCCTATGAAATGGAGTGGAGTGGTTATCCTAGAAAAATTAGTGGAGCTGTTATCCTTGAAAAATGAAGGAGGGAGCGATTATCCTAGAAAAAGGAGTGGAGCTGTTATCCCTAGAAAAGAAAGGAGTGGAGCTGTTAACCTAGAAAAAGAAAGGGTAGAGCAGTTATCCTAGAAAAAGGAGTGGAGCTGTTATCCTAGAAAAAGGAGTGGAGCTGTTATCCTAGAAAAAGAAAGGAGTAGAGCAGTTATCCTAGAAAATGGGTGGAGCTGTTATCCTAGAAAAAAAGGAGTGGAGCGGTTATCCTAGAAAAATAAAGGAGTGGAGCGGTTATCCTAGAAAAAGGAGTGGAGCTGTTATCCTAGAAAGGAAGGAGGGGAGGCGGTTATCCCTAGAAAAAAGGAGTGGAGCTGTTATCCTAGAAAAAGAAAGGAGTAGAGCAGTTATCCTAGAAAATGGAATGGAGCTGTTATCCTAGAAAAATTAGTGGAGCTGTTATCCTCGAAAAATGAAGGAGGGGAGCGGTTATCCTAGAAAAAGGAGTGGAGCTGTTATCCTAGAAAAATTAGTGGAGCTGTTATCCTTGAAAAAAAATGAAGGAGGAGCAGTTATCCTAGAAAAGGAATGGAGCTGTTATCCTAGAAAAAGAAAGGAGGAGTGGTTATCCTAGAAAATGAGGAGGGAGCTGTTATCCTAGAAAGAAAGGAGTGAGCGGTTATCCTAGAAAAAGTGGAGCGGTTTATCCTAGAAAAAGGAAGGAGGGGAGCAGTTATCCTAGAAAAATGAAGGAGGGGGAGCAGTTATCTAGAAAAGGAAGGAGTGGGAGCGGTTATCCTAGAAAAAGTGGAGCGGTTATCCTAGAAAAGAAAGGAAGGAGCGGTTATCCTAGAAAAAGGTGGTGGAGCTGTTATCCTAGAAAAAGGAGTGGAGCGGTTATCTAGAAAAGGGAGTGGTTATCCTAGAAAAGAAGGAGGGGAGCAGTTATCCTGAAAAGGAAGGAGGGAGCGGTTATCCTATAAAAAAAGGAAGGTGGTTATCCTAGAAAAATTAGTGGAGCTGTTATCCTTGAAAAATGAAGGAGGGGAGCGGTTATCGAAAAGGAAGGAGCGGTTATCCTAGAAAAAGGAGTGGGCAGATGAAAGGGAGTTATCCTAGAAAAGGAGTGGAGTGGTTATCCTAGAAAAAGAAAGGAGCGGGCAGTTATCCTAGAAAAAGGAAGGAGGGGAGCGGTTATCCTAGAAAAGGAGTGGAGTGGTTATCCTAGAAAAGAAGTGGAGCGGTTATCCTAGAAAAAATGAGTGGAGTGGTTATCCTAGAAAAGAAAGGAGCGGAGCAGTTATCCTAGAAAAAGGAAGGAGGGGGAGAGGTTATCATAGAAAAAGGAGTGGAGTGGTTATCCTAGAAAAAAGAAAAGGAGTGGTTATCCTAGAAAAGAGAGGAGCTGTTTATCCTAGAAAAAGAAAGGAGTGGAGCTGTTATCCTAGAAAAAGGAGTGGAGCGGTTATCCTAGAAAAAGGAAGGAGGGGCAGTTATCCTAGAAAAAGGAAGGAGGGGAGCGGTTATCCTATAAAGCAATTTATCCTAGAAAATTAATTAGACTGTTATCCTCGAAAAATGAAGGAGGAGCGGTTATCCTAGAAAAGGAGTGGAGCTGTTATCTAGAAAAAGGAAGGAGGAGTGGTTGTCTAGAAAAGTGGAGCTGTTGTCTAGAAAAGGAAAAGAGAGCAGTTATCCTAGAAAAGGAGTGGAGCTGTTATCCCAGAAAGGAATGGAGTGGAGCGGTTATCCTAAAAGGGGAGGGAGTGGTTATCCTAGAAAAAGAAAGGAGTGGAGCTGTTATCCTAGAAAAAGGAAGAGAGGGGAGCGGTTATCCAGAAAAAGAAAGTGGTGGAGCTGTTATCCTAGAAAAAAGGAGTGGAGCGGTTATCCTGAAAAAGAAAGGAGCAGAAAAAGTGGAGCGAATCCTAGAAAATAGAGTGGAGCTGTTATCCTAGAAAAAGAAAAGGAGTGAGCGGTTATCCTAGAAAGAAAAGAGTGGAGCAGTTATCCTAGAAAAAGGAAGGAGGGGAGCAGTTATCCTAGAAAAAGGAAGGAGTGGTTATCCTAGAAAAAGGAGTGGAATCCTAGAAAAACGAAGGAGTGGAGCGGTTATCCTAGAAAAAGGGTGGAGCAGTTATCCTAGAAAAGAAGGAGGAGGCGGTGCCTATAAAAGAATCCTAGAAAAATTAGTGGAGCTGTTAACCTAGAAAAGGGAGGAGTGGTTATCCTAGAAAAGGAGTGGAGTGGTGTATCTAGAAAAGAAAGGAGCGGAGCTGTTATCCTAGAAAAATGAAGGAGGGAGCGGTTATCTAGAAAATGGAGTGGAGCTGTTATCCTAGAAAAAGGAGTGGAGCGGTTATCCTAGAAAAAGAAAAGGAGCAGAGCGGTTTATCCTAGAAAAAGAAAGGTCTAGAGGACATATGATGTAGCAGTTCTCTAGACAGGACAGGAGGTGTGGTAGCAGGTCTCTAGAAAACAGTTGCTATAAGAGAGCGGAGCAGGACAGATGATATTCCTAGAAAACGTTGCTAAACAGAGATGCTGGCATGTCTCTAGACAGGACAGATGATGGATCTCTAGACAGGACAGATGAAAACAGGACAGTGATGTATCTCTAGAAAAATCAGTGGAGCTGATGTAACGGTCTCTCGACATGACAGGTGATGGAGGGTCTCTAGAGCAGATCATATCTCTGAGACAGGACAGGATGTAACAGGTCTCTGCTGTTAACAGGTCTCTAGAAAACAGATTATGTAACAGGTCTCTAGACAGGACGGAGTGATTATCTCTAGACAGGACAAGTGTAGCAGGTCTCTAGAGGACAGATTATGTAACAGGTGTGGTAGCCTCTGAAAGGACAGATAATGTAGCAGGTCTCTAGACCGGACAGATGATGTGGTCTCTAGACAGGACAGGATGTAGCAGGTCTCTAGACAGGACAGGTGATGTAGCAGGTCTCTAAAGGACAGGTGATGTAACGGGTCTCTGTGTATCAGGTCTCTAGAAGGACAGGTAATGTAACAGGTCTCTGCTGATGTAACAGGTCTCTGAACAGGATGATGTGCATGTCTCTAGAAAACAGATGATGGAGCAGGTCTCTAGACAGGATGTAGCCTGAAAAAGGACAGATGATGTAGTCTCTAGACAGGACATGTGATATAACAGGTGATGTAGCAGGTCTCTAGACAGGACACATTATGGAAGCAGTCTCTAGACAGGACACGTGATGTAACAGGTCTCTCGACATGAAGGTGATGTAGCAGGTCTCTAGACAGGACAGATCATCCTCTGAAAACAGGTGATGTAACAGGTCTCTAGCGGACAGGTGTTGTAACAGGTCTCTGGAAGGACAGATTATGTAACAGGTCTCTAGACAGGACAGGTGATGTAGCAGGTCTCTAGAAAGGACGATTGTGTAGCGGTCTCTGGATAGGACAGATTATGAAAAGGACAGACAGGACGATTATCTCTGGAAACAATGTAAAGGTCTCTCGAGACTGATGGCAGGTCTCTAGAAAGGACAGATCATGTAGCAGGTCTCTAGACAGGACAGGTGATGTAACAGGTCTCTAGACAGGACATGTTGAACGGAGTGGAGGACAGATTATGTAACAGGTCTCTAGAAAAATGAAGTCTCTAGACAGGACAGATTGGAGCAAGGACAGATTATGTAACAGGTGTGGTAGCAGGTCTCTAGACAGGACAGATAATGTAGCAGGTCTCTGATGACGGGTCTCTAACAGGACAGGTGATGTAACAGGACAGGTCTCTAGACAGGAGGTGATGTAACAGGTCTCTAGACAGGAGATGTAACCTCTAGAATGTAAAGGTCTCTAAAGGACAGATGATGTTACAGGTCTCTAGACAGGACAGGTGATGTAGCAGGTCTCTGGAAGGACAGATGATGTAACAGGTGTGGGAGTCTCTAGACGGGACAGGTTATGTAGCAGGTATCTAGACAGGACAGATGATGTAGCAGGTCTCTAGACGGGACATGTGATATAACGGGTGATGTAGCAGGTCTCTAGACAGATGACAGGTCTGACACAGACAGGACAGGTGATGTAGCAGGTCTCTGACAGGACAGATGATGTAACAGGTGTGGTAGCAGGTCTCTAGACAGGACAGGTGGGCATCTGAACAGAGATGATGTAGGTCTCTAGACAGACAGCGATATAACGGGTGATGTAGCAGTCTCTCAGGACAGATGATGTAACGACAGGACAGGTGATGACAGGAGGTAATGTAGCATGTCTCTAGACAGGACAGATGATGGAGCAGGTCTCTAGGACAGGGACAGATGATGTAGCAGTCTCTAGACAGGACAGATGATGTAACAGGTGTGTAGCAGGTCTCTAGACAGGACAGATGTTGTAGCAGGTCTCTAGACAGGACAGGTGATGTAACAGGTCTCAGAACAGATGATGTTGTAGGTCTCTGAACAGGACAGGTGATGTTGCCCAGACAGGACAGATTATGTGATGTACAGGTCTCTGACAGGACAGGTGATGTAGCAGGTCTCTAGACAGGACAGATGTTGTAACAGGTCTCTAGACAGGACAGATTATGTAACAGGTCTCTAGACAGGACAGATGTTGTGAGTCTCTAGGACAGGTGATGTAGCAGGTCTCTAGACAGGACAGGTGATGTGGTCTCTAGATTGTGTAGCAGGTCTCTAGACAGGACAGATTTTATGTAACAGGTGTGGTAGCAGGTCTCTAGACAGGACAGGTGATGTAGCAGGTCTCTAGACCGGACAGATGATGTAGCAGGTCTCTAGACAGGACAGGTGATGCAGCAGGTCTCTAGACAGGACAGGAGATGTAGCAGGTCTCTAGACAGGACAGGTGATGTAACAGGAGATGTAACAGGTCTCTAGACAGGACAGATGATGTAACAGGTCTCTAGACAGGACAGGTGATGACAGGTCTCCTAATGGGTCTCTAGGACAGGACAGATGATGCAGGTCTCTAGACAGGACAGGTGATGTATGTAGCAGGTATCTAGACAGGACAGATGATGAACAGGTGTGGTAGCAGGTCCTTAGGACGGACAGGTGTGATATCTAGACAGACAGATGATGTAGCAGGTCTCTAGACAGGACATGTGATATAACAGGTCTCTAGACAGGACGATTATGTTGTAGGTCTCTAGACAGGACAGATGGTAGCAGGTCTCTGGACAGGACACGTGATGTAACAGGTAACGACAGGTGATGTAGCAGGTCTCTGGACAGGACAGGTCATGTAGCAGGTCTCTGGACAGGACAGGATGTAACAGGTCTCTAGACAGGACAGGTGTTGTAACAGGTCTCTTATGTAACAGGTCCTCTAGACAGACAGGTGTGTGCAGGTCTCTAGACAGGACAGATTGTGTAGCAGGTCTAGACAGGACAGATTATGTAACAGGTGTGGTAGCAGGTCTCTAGACAGGACAGATAATGTAGCAGGTCTCTAGACCGGACAGATGATGTAGCGGGTCTCTAGACAGGTGATGTAGCAGGTCTCTAGACAGGACAGGTGATGTAGCAGGTCTCTAGACAGGACAGGTGGTGGTTGACAGGAGATGTAACAGGTCTCTAGACAGGACAGGTAATGTAACAGGTCCTCTAGACAGGACAGATGATGTAGCAGGTCTCAGACAGGACAGTGATGACAGGACAGGTGATGTAACAGGTGTGGTAGCAGGTCTCTAGACGGGACAGGTTATGTAGCAGGTATCTAGACAGACAGATGATGTAGCAGGTCTCTAGACAGGACATGTGAATAACAGGTGATGTAGCAGGTCCTCTAGACAGGACAGGTGTTGCAACAGGTCTCTAGACAGGACAGATGATGCTGTAGCAGGTCTCTAGACAGGACAGGTGATATAACAGGTGATGTAGCAGGTCTCTAGACAGGACAGGTGATGTAGCAGGTCTCTAGACAGGACAGATCATGTAGCAGGTCTCTAGATAGGACAGATGATGTAGCAGGTGATGTTGCACAGGTCTCTAGACAGGACAGGTGATGTAACAGGTCTCTAGACAGGACAGATTTGTGTAACAGGTCTCTAGACAGGACAGGTGATGTAGCAGGTCTCTAGACAGGACAGGTGATGTAACAGGTCTCTAGACAGGACAGGTGATGGTAGCAGGTCTCTAGACAGGACAGATGTTGGAGCAGGTCTCTAGACCGTGATGTAGCGGGACAGACAGGTGATGTAGCAGGTCTCTAGACAGGACAGGTGATGTAGCAGGTCCTAGACAGGACAGGTGATGTAACAGGTCTCTAGACAGGACAGATGTAACAGGTCTCTAGACAGGACAGGTGATGTAACAGGTCTCTGGACAGGACAGATGATGTAACAGGTCTCTAGACAGCACAGGTGATGTAACAGGTCAGGTCTCTAGACAGGGGACAGGTGAGATGATGGAGGCAGGTCTCTAGACAGGACAGATGATGTAGCAGGTCTCTAGACAGGACATGTGATATAACAGGTGATGTAGCAGGTCAGACAGACAGGTGGATGTAACAGGTCTCTAGACAGGACAGATGATGTAGCAGGTCTCTGGACAGGACAGGTGCTGTAGCAGGTCTCTAGACAGGACAGATGATGCAGGTGATGTAGCAGGTCTCTAGACAGCACAGGACAGGTGATGTAGTAGCAGGTCTCTAGACAGGACAGGTGATGTAACAGGTCCTAGACAGGCAGGTGAACAGGTCCTCTAGACATAGCAGGTCTTGTGTCCTCAGGACAGGGACAGGTGATGTAACAGGTCTCTAGACAGGACAGATGATGTAGCAGGTCCCTGGACAGGACAGGTGATGGGGTCTCTGCGTCTCTAGACAGGACAGATGATGTAGCAGGTCTCTAGACAGGACAGGTGATGTCTCTAGACAGGACAGGTGATGTTGCAGGTCTCTAGACAGGACAGATGATGGAGCAGGTCTCTAGACAGGACAGGTGATGTAACAGGTCTCTAGACAGGACAGATGATGTAGCAGGTCTCTAGACAGGACAGGTGATGTAGCAGGTCTCTAGACAGATGATGGATGTAGCACAGATGATGTTGTAGGTCCTAGACAGGACAGATGATGTAGCAGGTCTCTAGACAGGACAGGTGATGAGGT
This sequence comes from Oncorhynchus keta, assembly GCF_023373465.1. NCBI lineage: Eukaryota > Metazoa > Chordata > Actinopteri > Salmoniformes > Salmonidae > Oncorhynchus > Oncorhynchus keta. The sequence continues at coordinate 17,688 of NW_026289764.1, read as the reverse complement.
CTCTAGATAGGACAGGTGATGTAACAGGTGTGGTCAGGTCTCTGGACAGGACAGATGATGGAGCAGGTCTCTAGACAGGACAGATGATGTAGCAGGTGATGGACAGATGTTGTAGCAGGTCTCTAGACAGGACAGGTGATGTAACAGGTCTAGACAGGACAGATGATGTAGCAGGTCACAGGTGATGTAGCAGGTCTCTAGACAGGACAGGTGATGTACCAGGTGATGGAGCAGGTCTCTAGACAGGACAGGTGATGACAGATGATGATGATGGCAGGTCTCTAGACAGGACAGGTGATGTAACAGGTCTCTAGACAGGACAGATGATGTAGCAGGTCTCTAGACAGGACAGGTGATGCTCTCTAGTAGCAGGAGGTAGCAGGTCTCTGGGATGACAGGATGTAGCAGGTCTCTAGCTGTAGCAGGTCTCTGGAGACAGAGGATGTAGCAGGGTCTCCAGACAGGTGATGTAGCAGGTCTCTAGACAGGACAGGGTGATGTCTGGGCAGACAGGTGATGTGCATGTCTCTAAAGGACAGGTGCTGTAGCTCTCTAGGACAGGACAGGTGATGTCTCTAGACAGGACAGGTGATGTAGCTCTAGACAGGACAGATGATGTAATAGGTCTCTAGATTAGGACAGATGATGTAGCAGGTCTCTAGACAGGACAGGTGATGTAGCAGGTCTCTAGACAGGACAGGTGATGTAGCAGGTCTCTAGACAGGACAGGTGATGTAGCAGGTCTCTAGACAGGACAGATGATGTAGCAGGTCTCTAGACAGGACAGGTGATGTAGCAGGTCTCTGAGACAGGACAGGTGATGTGGAAGCAGGTCTCTAGACAGGACAGGTGATGTGAGCAGGTCTCTAGACAGGACAGGTGATGTAGCAGGTCTCTAGACAGACAGGTGATGTAGCAGGTCTCTAGACAGGACAGATGACTTCGAGAAATGTGGTGTTTAACCTTGACCCTGTTTAACCTGGACTCTTTAGATTCTCCTTTCCTCTCTCCTTTCCTCTCCACTCTTCTCTCCTTTCCTCTCCTTGCTCCTCTCCTTTCCTCTCCTTGCTCCTCTCCTTTCCTCTCTCCTTTCCTCTCGTCTCTCCTTTCCTCTCCTCTCTCCTTTCCTCTCGTCTCTCCTTTCCTCTCCTTGCTCCTCTCCTTTCCTCTCTCCTTTCCTCTCCTCTTTCCTCTCTCATTTCCTCGCCTCCTCTCCTCTCCTCTCTCCTTTTCTCTCCTCTCTCTTTTCCTCTCTCATTTCCTCTCCTCTTTCCTCTCTCATTTCCTCGCCCCCTCTCCTCTCCGCTCTCCTTTTCTCCTGTCCCATCCTGACCCTCAGATTCCTATTATTTAGATTCCTAGCTATTTACCCCCTACTCCATCACACACACTTAATGTAGTGGTATTGCCTATGGGTTATAGGGGATACTGTACTGTGGGTTATAGCCTGTAGAAGGGGATACTGTACTGTGGGTTATAGCCTGTAGAAGGGGATACTGTACTAGGGGTTATAGCCTGTAGAAGGGATACTGTACTGTGGGTTATAGCCTGTAGAAGGGGATACTGTACTGTGGGTTATAGCCTGTAGAAGGGGATACTGTACTAGGGTTATAGCCTGTAGAAGGGATACTGTACTGTGGGTTATAGCCTGTAGAAGGGATACTGTACTAGGGGTTATAGCCTGTAGAAGGGATACTGTACTGTGGGTTATAGCCTGTAGAAGGGGATACTGTACTAGGGTTATAGCCTGTAGAAGGGGATACTGTACTAGGGGTTATAGCCTGTAGAAGGGGATACTGTACTAGGGGTTATAGCCTGTAGAAGGGGATACTGTACTAGGGGTTATAGCCTGTAGAAGGGGATACTGTACTAGGGTTGTAGCCTGTAGAAGGGGATACTGTACTAGGGTTATAGCCTGTAGAAAGGGGATACTGTAGGGTTATAGCCTGTAGAAGGATACTGTACTAGGGGTTATAGCCTGTAGAAGGATACTGGGGGTTATACTGTAGAAGGGATACTGTACTAGGGGGACAGGGACAGGAAGGAGGAGGGAGATGTGGACAGATCTTATCCAGAGACAGAGCTCCTCAGCTGTGGTGGAGAGACCCCTTGATTTCCCTGGTGGAAATAGAGACGCTGCTGACACCGATACACACACACACACACACACACACACACACACACACACACACACACACACACACACACACACACACACACACACACACACACACACACAGAGCGCCAAAGGTCAGGTCAGAGGAGAGGGTTGGGGATACAGACAGACATGCTAAAGAGGGTGACAGTGATTGGTTTAAATGACTGCTTGACTGTGTGTGTGTGTGTGTGTGTGTGTGTGTGTGTGTGTGTGTGTGTGTGTGTGTGTGTGTGTGTGTGTGTGTGTGTGTGTGTGTGTGTGTGTGTGTGTGTGTGTGTGTGCGTGTGTGTGTGTGTGTGGGCCTGTGTGTCTCTGTCTGTCTGTCTGTCTGTCTGTCTGTCTGTCTGTCTGTGTCTCCATCTCTCTCTCCCTGTAGTTTCTCTGGCCGAGCGCGCTCTCCGCCCCCTATCTCCTCGAGGGGTGTGGTCAGAATGCACTGGGGGCGGTCCACTGTCAGGGAGGAGCCTGATATACTGCAGTGTCCCAGTGTTCCATGGAACGGAGGGGAGTGTCCCCACGCTGCAGCCGTCACCTGTACCCCAATGGAAGGTAGGAGGGGAGTGTCCCCACTCTGCAGCCGTCACCTGTACCCCAATGGAAGGTAGGAGGGGAGTGTCCCCACTCTGCAGGGGTCACCTGTACCCCAATGGAAGGTAGGAGGGGAGTGTCCCCACTCTGCAGCCGTCACCTGTACCCCAATGGAAGGTAGGAGGGGAGTGTCCCCACTCTGCAGGGGTCACCTGTACCCCAATGGAAGGTAGGAGGGGAGTGTCCCCACTCTGCAGGGGTCACCTGTACCCCAATGGAAGGTAGGAGGGGAGTGTCCCCACTCTGCAGCCGTCACCTGTACCCCAATGGAAGGTAGGAGGGAGTGTCCCCACGCTGCAGGGTCACCTGTACCCCAATGGAAGGTAGGAGGGAGTGTCCCCACTCTGCAGCCGTCACCTGTACCCCAATGGAAGGTAGGAGGGGAGTGTCCCCCACTCTGCAGCCGTCACCTGTACCCCAATGGAAGGTAGGAGGGGAGTGTCCCCACGCTGCAGCCGTCACCTGTACCCCAATGGAAGGTAGGAGGGAGTGTCCCCACTCTGCAGGGGTCACCTGTACCCCAATGGAAGGTAGGAGGGGAGTGTCCCCACTCTGCAGGGGTCACCTGTACCCCAATGGAAGGTAGGAGGGAGTGTCCCCACGCTGCAGCCGTCACCTGTACCCCAATGGAAGGTAGGAGGGGAGTGTCCCCACTCTGCAGGGGTCACCTGTACCCCAATGGAAGGTAGGAGGGAGTGTCCCCACTCTGCAGCCGTCACCTGTACCCCAATGGAAGGTAGGAGGGAGTGTCCCCACGCTGCAGGGTCACCTGTACCCCAATGGAAGGTAGGAGGGAGTGTCCCCACTCTGCAGCCGTCACCTGTACCCCAATGGAAGGTAGGAGGGGGAGTGTCCCCACTCTGCAGCCGTCACCTGTACCCCCAATGGAAGGTAGGAGGGAGTGTCCCCACGCTGCAGGGTCACCTGTACCCCAATGGAAGGTAGGAGGGGAGTGTCCCCACTCTGCAGGGGTCACCTGTACCCCAATGGAAGGTAGGAGGGGAGTGTCCCCACTCTGCAGGGGTCATCTGTACCCCAATGGAAGGTAGGAGGGAGTGTCCCCACTCTGCAGCCGTCACCTGTACCCCAATGGAAGGTAGGAGGGGAGTGTCCCCACTCTGCAGGGTCACCTGTACCCCAATGGAAGGTAGGAGGGGAGTGTCCCCACTCTGCAGCCGTCACCTGTACCCCAATGGAAGGTAGGAGGGAGTGTCCCCACTCTGCAGGGGTCACCTGTACCCCAATGGAAGGTAGGAGGGAGTGTCCCCACGCTGCAGCCGTCACCTGTACCCCAATGGAAGGTAGGAGGGAGTGTCCCCACTCTGCAGGGGTCACCTGTACCCCAATGGAAGGTAGGAGGGAGTGTCCCCACTCTGCAGCCGTCACCTGTGGAAGGTGGTGGTGGGAGGGGCTAGTCCCCATTCAAGGTGGAGGGGAGTACTATTCCCCAATGGAAGGTGGAGGAGTACTATTCCAGACTGGACTAGTACTATTCAGACTGTACCCCAATGGAAGTACTAGGGGAGTTCCCCACTCTGCACTGGACCTAGTACTATTCAGAGGGGCTAGTCCTATTCAGACTGGACTAGTACTATTCAGACTGGCTAGTACTATTCAGACTGGACTAGTACTATTCAGACTGGACTAGTAGTATTCAGAATGGACTAGTAGTATTCAGACTAGTACTATTCAGACTGGGCTAGTAGTACTATTCAGACTGGCCTAGTACTATTCAGACTGGACTAGTACTATTCAGACTGGACTAGTAGTATTCAGAATGGACTAGTAGTATTCAGACTGGACTAGTACTATTCACACTGGACTAGCAGTATTCAGACTGGACTAGTAGTATTCAGACTGGACTAGCAGTATTCAGACTGGCTAGTACTATTCAGACTGGCCTAATAGTATTCAGACTGGACTAGTAGTATTCACACTGGACTAGTTCTATTCAGACTGGACTAGTAGTATTCAGACTGAACTAGTACTATTCAGACTGAACTAGTACTATTCAGACTAGTACTATTCACACTGGACTAGTACTATTCAGACTAGTAGTATTCAGACTGAACTAGTACTATTCAGACTAGTACTATTCAGACTAGTACTATTCAGACTAGTACTATTCAGACTGAACTAGTACTATTCAGACTGAACTACTACTATTCAGACTGGACTAGTAGTATTCAGACTGAACTAGTACTATTCAGACTGAACTAGTACTATTCGAACTAGTACTATTCAGACTAGTACTATTCAGACTAGTACTATTCAGACTGGACTAGTACTATCCAGACTGAACTAGTACTATTCAGACTGAACTAGTACTATTCAGACTAGTACTATTCAGACTGGACTAGTACTATTCAGACTAGTACTATTCAGACTGAACTAGTACTATTCAGACTGGACTAGTACTATTCAGACTGGACTAGTAGTATTCAGACTGAACTAGTACTATTCAGACTGAACTAGTACTATTCAGACTAGTACTATTCAGACTGAACTAGTACTATTCAGACTAGTACTATTCAGACTGAACTAGTACTATTCAGACTAGTACTATTCACACTGGACTAGTACTATTCAGACTGGACTAGTACTATTCAGACCAGTACTATTCAGACTAGTACTATTCACACTGGACTAGTACTATTCAGACTGGACTAGTACTATTCAGACCAGTACTATTCAGACTGGACTAGTACTATTCAGACTGGACTAGTACTATTCAGACTGGACTAGTACTATTCAGACTAGTACTATTCAGACTGGACTAGTACTATTCAGACTGGACTAGTACTATTCAGACTGAACTAGTACTATTCAGACTAGTACTATTCAGACTGGACTAGTACTATTCAGACTGGACTAGTACTATTCAGACTACTGAACTAGTGCTATTCAGACTAGTACTATTCAGACTGGACTAGTACTATTCAGACCGGACTAGTAGTATTCAGACTGGACTAGTACTATTCAGACTGAACTAGTACTATTCAGACTAGTACTATTCACACTGGACTAGTACTATTCAGACTAGTACTATTCAGACTGGACTAGTACTATTCAGACTAGTACTATTCACACTGGACTAGTACTATTCAGACTAGTACTATTCAGACTGGACTAGTACTATTCAGACTAGTACTATTCAGACTGGACTAGTACTATTCAGACTAGTACTATTCAGACTGAACTAGTACTATTCACACTGGACTAGTAGAAAATGTGTGGGGTTAGGATTAGGGGGTAGTTTGGGCTAACTCTGTCCTCTGTGTTTCGGTGTTCTGTGTCCAGTGGGTTAGGGTTAGGGTTAGGGTTAGGGGGTAGGGTTAGGGTTAGGGGGTAGGGTTAGGGTTAGGGGGTTAGGGTTAGGGGGTAGTAACTCTGTCCTCTGTGTTTCAGTGTGTCTGTGTCCAGTGGGTTAGGGTTAGGGGGTAGGGTTAGGGTTAGGGGTAGGGTTAGGATTAGGGGTAGTTTGGGCTAACTATGTCCTCTGTGTTTCGGTGTTCTGTGTCCAGTGGGTTAGGGTTAGGGTTAGGGTTAGGGAGGATAGGGTTAGGGTTAGGGGTAGGGTTAGGGTTAGGGGTAGGGTTAGGATTAGGGGGTAGTTTGGGCTAACTCTGTCCTCTGTTTCGGTGTTCTGTGTCCAGTGGGTTAGGGTTAGGGGGTAGGGTTAGGGTTAGGGGGATAGGGTTAGGGTTAGGGGGTAGGGTTAGGGTTAGGGGGTAGGGTTAGGATTAGGGGGTAGTTTGGGCTAACTCTGTCCTCTGTGTTTCGGTGTTCTGTGTCCAGTGGGTTAGGGTTAGGGTTAGGGGGTAGGGTTAGGGTTAGGGGGTTAGGGTTAGGGGGTAGGGTTAGGGTTAGGGGGTAGTAACTCTGTCCTCTGTGTTTCGGTGTTCTGTGTCCAGTGGGTTAGGGTTAGGGTTAGGGGGTAGGGTTAGGGTTAGGGGGTAGGGTTAGGGTTAGGGGGTAGGGTTAGGGTTAGGGGGTAGTAACTCTGTCCTCTGTGTTTCGGTGTTCTGTGGGTTAGGGTTAGGGTTAGGGTTAGGGGTAGGGTTAGGGTTAGGGGGTAGTAACTCTGTCCTCTGTGTTTCGGTGTTCTGTGTCCAGTGGGTTAGGGGTAGTAACTGTCCTCTGTGTTAGGGTTAGGGTTAGGGGGTAGTAACTGTCCTCTGTGTTTCGGTTAGGGTTAGGGTTAGGGGGCAGTAACTGTCCTCTGTGTTTCGGTTAGTGTTAGGGTTAGGGGTAGTAACTGTCCTCTGTGTTTCGGTTAGGGTTAGGGTTAGGGGGTAGTAACTGTCCTCTGTGTTTCGGTTAGGGTTAGGGTTAGGGTTAGGGGTAGTAACTGTCCTCTGTGTTAGCGTTAGGGGGTAGTAACTGTCCTCTGTGTTTCGGTTAGGGTTAGGGTTAGGGTTAGGGGTAGTAACTGTCCTCTGTGTTTTGGTGTGTCTGTGTCCAGTGGGTTAGGGGGTAATAACTGTCCTCTGTGTTTGGGTTAGGGTTAGGGTTAGGGGTAGGGTTAGGGGTAGGGTTAGGGTTAGGGTTAGGGTTAGGGGGTAGTAACTGTCCTCTGTGTTTTGGTGTGTCTGTGTCCAGTGGGTTAGGGGTAGTAACTGTCCTCTGTTTTTCGGTTAGGGTTAGGGGGTAGTAACTGTCCTCTGTGTTTCGGTTAGGGTTAGGGTTAGGGTTAGGGTTAGGGTTAGGGGGTAGTAACTGTCAACTGTGTTTCGGTTAGGGTTAGGGTTAGGGGTAGTAACTCTGTCCTCTGTGTTTTGGTGTGTCTGTGTCCAGTGGGTTAGGGTTAGGGGGTAGGGTTAGGGTTAGGGTTAGGGGTAGGGTTAGGGTTAGGGTTAGGGGTAGTAACTGTCCTCTGTGTTTCGGTGTGTCTGTGTCCAGTGGTAGCGTTGGTGCCAGTGAGGTTGGTGGGGGGTGTCAGCGTGGGAGGGGCGTGTTGAGGTTTTCCACGGGGGCGTGTGGGGATCCGTCTGCGACGACCAATGGGATGAGAGCGACGTGGAGGTCGTCTGTCGACAGCTGGGCCTGGGGTGAGAACACATACACCTTAAGCACACACACACACACCTTAAGCACACACACACACACACCTTAAACACACACACACACACACACTGACATGGATTTCAGCTATAGATCCTAATCCAGGAAACCACATCCTCTCGTAGCTATAGATCCTAATCCAGGAACCACATCCTCTCATAGCTATAGATCCTAATCCAGGAACCACATCCTCTCATAGCTATAGATCCTAATCCAGGAACCACATCCTCTCATAGCTATAGATCCTAATCCAGGAACCACATCCTCTCATAGCTATAGATCCTAATCCAGGAAGCAACATCCTCTCATAGCTATAGATCCTAATCCAGGAAGCAACATCCTCTCATAGCTATAGATCCTAATCCAGGAAGCCAATCACCTTTTTTCCTGTGGGGCTCAGCTTGTAGAATATGGGGGTTTCAACACCAGGATGGTGGGTTCACTACCCACTGGGGCCAGGATGGTGGGTTCACTACAGGAGGTGGGTTCTATACCCGCTGGGGCCAGGATTGTGGATTCACTACAGGATGGTGGGTTCACACTCCTGGGGCCAGGATGGTGGGTTCACTACAGGATGGTGGGTTCAATACCCACTGGGGCCAGGATGGTGGGTTCACCACCCGCTGGGGCCAGGATGGTGGATTCACCACCCGCTGGGGGTTCCAGGATGGTGGGTTCAATACCCACTGGGGCCAGGATCGTGGGTTCACTACCCGCTGGGGCCAGGATGGTGGGTTCCACACCCACTGGGGCCAGGATGGTGGATTCAATACCCGCTGGGGCCAGGATGGTGGGTTCACTACCCACTGGGGCCAGGATGGTGGGTTCACTACCCGCTGGGGCCAGGATGGTGGGTTCAATACCCACTGGGGATTCAGGATGGTGGGTTCACTACCCACTGGAGCCAGGATGGTGGGTTCACTGTGGGGCTGGGGGCCAGGATGGTGGGTTCAATACCCACTGGGGGTTCCAGGATGGTGGGTTCAATACCCGCTGGGGCCAGGATGGTGGGTTCACTACAGGATGGTGGGTTCACTACAGGATGGTGGGTTCACTACCCACTGGGGCCAGGATGGTGGGTTCACTACCCGCTGGGGCACCAGGATGGTGGGTTCACTACAGGATGGTGGGTTCAATATCCACTGGGGCCAGGATGGTGGGTTCACTACCCACCTGGGCCAGGATGGTGGGTTCACTACCCATGGTGGGGTGGATTCACAGGATGGTGGGTTCACTGGTGGACCCACTGGGGCCAGGATGGTGGGTTCAATATCCACTGGGGCCAGGATGGTGGTTCACTACCCACCTGGGCCAGGATGGTGGGTTCACTACCCACTGGGGACAGGATGGTGGGTTCACTACCCACTGGGGCCAGGATGGTGGGTTCAATATCCACTGGGGCCAGGATGGTGGGTTCAATATCCACTGGGGCCAGGATGGTGGTTCACTACCCACTGGGGCCAGGATGGTGGGTTCACTACCCACTGGGGGTGGATTCCAGGATGGATGGTTCACTACCCACTGGGGACAGGATGGTGGGTTCACTACCCACTGGGGCCAGGATGGTGGGTTCAATACCCACTGGGGCCAGGATTGTGGGTTCTATACTTACTGGGGCCAGGATTGTGGGTTCAATACCCACTGGGGCCAGGATGGTGGGTTCATACCCACTGGGGCCAGGATGGATGGTTCACTACCCACTGGGGCCAGGATGGTGGGTTCACTACCCACTGGGGCCAGGATGGTGGGTTCACTACAGGATGGTGGGTTCACTGCAGGATGGTGGGTTCACTTACCACTGGGGCCAGGATGGTGGGTTCAATACCCACTGGATGGTGGGTTCACTACCCACTGGGGCCAGGATGGTGGGTTCACTACAGGATGGTGGGTTCACTGCAGGATGGTGGGTTCATACTTACTGGGGCCAGGATGGTGGGTTCACTACCCACTGGGGCCAGGATGGTGGGTTCACTACAGGATGGTGGGTTCACTACAGGATGGTGGATTCACTACAGGATGGTGGGTTCACTACAGGATGGTGGGTTCACTACAGGATGGTGGATTCACTACAGGATGGTGGGTTCACTACAGGATGGTGGATTCACTACAGGATGGTGGGTTCACTACAGGATGGTGGGTTCAATACAGGATGGTGGATTCACTACAGGATGGTGGATTCAATACAGGATGGTGGGTTCACTACCCACTGGGGCCAGGATGGTGGATTCACTACAGGATGGTGGGTTCACAGGATGGTGGATTCACTACCCACTGGGGCCAGGATGGTGGATTCACTACAGGATGGTGGGTTCACTACAGGATGGTGGGTTCACTACAGGATGGTGGGTTCAATACCCAGGATGGTGGGTTCACTACAGGATGGTGGGTTCACTACAGGATGGTGGATTCACTACAGGATGGTGGATTCACTACAGGATGGTGGATTCACTACAGGATGGTGGGTTCACTACAGGATGGTGGATTCACTACAGGATGGTGGATTCACTACAGGGTGGGTTCACTACAGGATGGTGGGTTCACTACAGGATGGTGGATTCACTACAGGATGGTGGGTTCACTACAGGATGGTGGGTTCACTACAGGATGGTGGATTCACTACAGGATGGTGGGTTCACTACAGGATGGTGGATTCACTACAGGATGGTGGGTTCACTACCCACTGGGGCCAGGATGGTGGGTTCACTACAGGATGGTGGGTTCACTACAGGATGGTGGGTTCACTACCCATTGGGGCCAGGATGGTGGATTCACTACAGGATGGTGGATTCACTACAGGATGGTGGGTTCACTACAGGATGGTGGGTTCACTACCCGATGGTGGGTTCACTACAGGATGGTGGGTTCACTACAGGATGGTGGGTTCACTACAGGATGGGGTTCAAGACAGGATGGTGGATGGTGGGTTCACTACAGGATGGTGGGTTCACTACAGGATGGTGGATTCACTACAGGATGGTGGGTTCACTACAGGATGGTGGGTTCACTACAGGATGGTGGATTCACTACAGGATGGTGGATTCAATAAAGGATGGTGGGTTCACTACCCGATGGGGGGTTCCAGGATGGTGGGTTCACTACAGGATGGTGGGTTCACTACCCGCTGGGGCCAGGATGGTGGGTTCACTACCCGCTGGGGCCAGGATGGTGGGTTCACTACCCGCTGGGGCCAGGATGGTGGATTCACTACAGGATGATGGTGGGTTCACTACAGGATGGTGGGTTCAATACCCGGATGGTGGGTTCTGGGGTGGATTCACAGGATGGTGGATTCACTACAGGATGGTGGGTTCACTACCCCTGGGGCCAGGATGGTGGGTTCACTACCCATGGGGCCAGGATGGTGGATTCACTACCCAGGATGGTGGGTTCAATACCCACTGGGGCCAGGATGGTGGTGGGTTCACTACAGGATGGTGGATTCACTAGGATGGTGGGTTCAATACCCAGGATGGGACCAGGATGGTGGGTTCACTACAGGATGGTGGGTTTACTACAGGATGGTGGGTTCACTACAGGATGGTGGGTTCACTACAGGATGGTGGATTCACTACAGGATGGTGGGTTCACTACAGGATGGCGGGTTCAATACAGGATGGTGGGTTCAATACAGGATGGTGGGTTCACTACAGGATGGTGGATTCACTACAGGATGGTGGATTCAATACAGGATGGTGGGTTCACTACAGGATGGTGGGTTCAATACAGGATGGTGGGTTCACTACAGGATGGTGGGTTCACTACAGGATGGTGGGTTCACTACAGGATGGTGGATTCACTACAGGATGGTGGGTTCAATACCCACTGGGGCCAGGATGGTGGATTCACTACAGGATGGTGGGTTCACTACAGGATGGTGGGTTCAATACCCGCTGGGGCCAGGATGGTGGGTTCACTACAGGATGGTGGGTTCACTATGGTGGATTCCCGCTGGTGGGTTCACTACAGGATGGTGGGTTCACTACCCGCGGGGAGCCAGGATGGTGGGTTCTATGGTGGGTTCCCCGCGGTGGGCACAGGATGGTGGATTCACTACAGGATGGTGGGTTCACTACAGGATGGTGGGTTCAATACCCGATGGATGGTGGGTTCTACAGGATGGTGGGTTCCTACAGGATGGTGGGCCAGGATGGTGGGTTCACTACAGGATGGTGGGTTCAATACAGGATGGTGGGTTCACTACAGGATGGTGGGTTCACTACAGGATGGTGGGTTCACTACAGGATGGTGGATTCACAGGATGGTGGGTTCACTACAGGATGGTGGGTTCACTACAGGATGGTGGGTTCACTACAGGATGGTGGATTCAATACAGGATGGTGGGTTCACTACAGGATGGTGGGTTCACTACAGGATGGTGGATTCACTACAGGATGGTGGGTTCACTACAGGATGGTGGATTCATGGTGGGTTCACTACAGGATGGTGGGTTCAATACAGGATGGTGGGTTCACTACAGGATGGTGGATTCACTACAGGATGGTGGATTCACTACAGGATGGTGGGTTCACTACAGGATGGTGGGTTCAATACCCGCTGGTGGGTTCAATACAGGATGGTGGGTTCACTACAGGATGGTGGGTTCACTACAGGATGGTGGGTTCAATACAGGATGGTGGATTCACTACAGGATGGTGGGTTCAATACCCGGATGGTGGGTTCAGGATGGTGGGTTCACTACAGGATGGTGGATTCACTACAGGATGGTGGGTTCACTACAGGATGGTGGGTTCACTACAGGATGGTGGGTTCACTACCCACTGGGGGTTCCAGGATGGTGGGTTCACTACAGGATGGTGGGTTCAATACCCACTGGGGCCAGGATGGTGGGTTCACTACAGGATGGTGGGTTCACTACAGGATGGTGGATTCACTACAGGATGGTGGATTCACTACCCATGGGGGTTCAATACAGGATGGTGGGTTCACCAGGATGGTGGGTTCACTACAGGATGGTGGGTTCACTACAGGATGGTGGGTTCAATACCCAGGATGGGGGTTCACACAGGATGGTGGATTCACTACAGGATGGTGGGTTCACTACAGGATGGTGGGTTCACTACAGGATGGTGGATTCACTACAGGATGGTGGGTTCACTACAGGATGGTGGGTTCACTACAGGATGGTGGGTTCACTACAGGATGGTGGGTTCACTACAGGATGGTGGATTCACTACAGGATGGTGGATTCACTACAGGATGGTGGGTTCACTACAGGATGGTGGATTCACTACAGGATGGTGGGTTCCATGGGGGTTCCAGGATGGTGGGTTCACTACAGGATGGTGGGTTCACTACAGGATGGTGGGTTCACTACCCACTGGGGCCAGGATGGTGGGTTCACTACAGGATGGTGGGTTCACTACAGGATGGTGGATTCACTACAGGATGGTGGGTTCAATACAGGATGGTGGGTTCAATACAGGATGGTGGGTTCACTACAGGATGGTGGGTTCACTACAGGATGGTGGGTTCACTACAGGATGGTGGGTTCACTACAGGATGGTGGGTTCAATACAGGATGGTGGGTTCACTACAGGATGGTGGGTTCACTACAGGATGGTGGGTTCACTACAGGATGGTGGGTTCATTCACTACAGGATGGTGGATTCACTACAGGATGGTGGATGTTCAATACAGGATGGTGGGTTCACTACAGGATGGTGGATTCACTACAGGATGGTGGATTCACTACAGGATGGTGGGTTCACTACAGGATGGTGGGTTCACTACAGGATGGTGGGTTCACTACAGGATGGTGGGTTCACTACAGGATGGTGGGTTCACTACAGGATGGTGGGTTCACTACAGGATGGTGGGTTCAATACCCACTGGGGCCAGGATGGTGGGTTCACTACAGGATGGTGGATTCACTACAGGATGGTGGGTTCACTACAGGATGGTGGGTTCACTACAGGATGGTGGATTCACTACAGGATGGTGGGTTCACTACAGGATGGTGGGTTCACTACAGGATGGTGGGTTCACTACAGGATGGTGGGTTCACTACAGGATGGTGGGTTCACTACAGGATGGTGGGTTCACTACAGGATGGTGGGTTCACTACAGGATGGTGGGTTCACTACAGGATGGTGGGTTCACTACAGGATGGTGGGTTCAATACAGGATGGTGGGTTCACACAGGATGGTGGATTCACTACAGGATGGTGGGTTCACTACAGGATGGTGGGTTCACTACAGGATGGTGGGTTCAATACAGGATGGTGGGTTCACTACAGGATGGTGGGTTCACTACAGGATGGTGGGTTCAATACAGGATGGTGGGTTCAATACAGGATGGTGGGTTCAATACAGGATGGTGGGTTCAATACAGGATGGTGGGTTCACTACAGGATGGTGGGTTCACTACAGGATGGTGGGTTCACTACAGGATGGTGGGTTCACTACAGGATGGTGGGTTCAATACAGGATGGTGGGTTCAATACAGGATGGTGGGTTCACTACAGGATGGTGGGTTCACTACAGGATGGTGGGTTCAATACAGGATGGTGGATTCACTACAGGATGGTGGATTCACTACAGGATGGTGGCACTACAGGATGGTGGGTTCACTACAGGATGGTGGGTTCAATACAGGATGGTGGGTTCACTACAGGATGGTGGGTTCACTACAGGATGGTGGGTTCACTACAGGATGGTGGGGTTCACTACAGGATGGTGGGTTCACTACAGGATGATGGGTTCAATACAGGATGGTGGATTCACTACAGGATGGTGGGTTCAATACCCGCTGGGGCCACTCATTGTGTGCTCACTATGTAAGTCGTTTTGGAAGAAAGCAGCTGCTAAAAGTCATATTATTTTAATGTAGTTTTTGTTGTGGACTTTGTAGGACTATTTATGTGTTTGTCTCTCCCTCTCTCTCCTTCTCTCTTCTCCCACTTTTCTCTCTCCCCTTCTCTCTCTCTCCCCCTTCTCTCTCCCCCTTCTCTTTCTCCCCCCTACTCTCTCTCTCCCCACTTTTCTCTCTCCCCTTCTCTCTCTCTCCCCCTTCTCTTTCTCTTTCTCTCCCCACTTTTCTCTCTTCTCTCTCTCTCCCCCTTCTCTCTTTTCTCTTTCTCCCCCTTCTCTCTTCACTCCCACTTTTCTCTCCCTTCTCTCTCTCCCCCCTTCTCTCTCCCCCTTCCTTTCTCTTTCTCTCCCCCTCTCTCTCTCTCTCCACTTTTCTCTCTCCCCTTCTCTCTCTCTCCCCACTTTTCTCTCACCCCCTTGTCTCTCTCTCTCCCCTTCTCTTTCTCTTTCTCTCCCCCCTTCTCTCTCCCCCACTTTCTCTCTCCCCCCTTCTCTCTCTCTCTCTCCCCACTTTTCTCTCTACCCCTTCTCTCTCTCTCCCACTTTTCTCTCTCCCCCTTCTCTCTCTCTCCACCCTCTCTCTCTCCCCCTTCTCTCTCCCCCTTCTCTTTCTCTTTCTCTCCCCTACTCTCTCTCTCCCCACTTTTCTCTCTCCCCTTCTCTCTCTCTCCCCACTTTTCTCTCTACCCCTTCTCTCTCTCTCCACACTTTTCTCTTCTCTCTCTCTTTCTCTCTCTCTAACCCTCTCTCTCCCCTTCTCTCTCTCTCTGTCTCTCTCTCCCCTTCTCTCTCTCCAGGGTGTAGCACAGCGTGGGGTCAGGCGTATTTCGGTGCGGGGTCAGGCAGGGTGTGGCTGGATGAGGTGCGCTGCACGGGAACAGCTGACCCTGGAACAGTGTCCTAAAGCTGCCTGGGGAGAACACAACTGTCTCCACTCTGAAGATGCAGGGGTCTCCTGTACCCCTCTCACTGGTACACACACACTGTACCCCTCTACACAGGGGGTCTCCTGTACCCCTCTCACTGGTACACACACTACACAGGGGTCTCCTGTACCCCTCTCACTGGTACACACACTACACAGGGGTCTCCTGTACCCCTCTCACTGGTACACACTACACAGGGGTCTCCTGTACCCCTCTCACTGGTACACACACTACACACACACTACACAGGGGTCTCCTGTACCCCTCTCACTGGTACACACACTACACAGGGGTCTCCTGTACCCCTCTCACTGGTACACACACTACACAGGGGTCTCCTGTACCCCTCTCACTGGTACACACTACACAGGGGGTCTCCTGTACCCCTCTCACTGGTACACACACTACACAGGGGTCTCCTGTACCCCTCTCACTGGTACACACAGGGTCTACACAGGGTCTCCTGTACCCCTCTCACTGGTACACACACTACACACTACACAGGGTCTCCTGTACCCCTCTCACTGGTACACACACTACACACTACACAGGGGTCTCCTGTACCCCTCTCACTGGTACACACTACACAGGGGTCTCCTGTTCCCCCCCTCTCACTGGTACACACACTACACAGGGGTCTCCTGTACCCCTCTCACTGGTACACACACTACACAGGGGTCTCCTGTACCTCTCACTGGGGTCTCACACTACACAGGGGGGTCTCCTGTACCCCTCTCACTGGTACACACTACACAGGGTCTCCTGTACACCTCCTCACTGGTACACACACTACACAGGGGTCTCCTGTACCCCTCTCACTGGTACACACTACACAGGGGTCTCCTGTACCCTCTCACTGGTACACACACTACACAGGGGTACACACACTCTCCTGTACCCCTCTCACTGGTACACACACTACACAGGGGTCTCTGTACTGGTACACACTGCACTACACATTGGTACACACACACACACACACACACTACACACTGTACACACACACACACAGTACACTTGTACACACTGGTACACACACACACACACACACTCACTCTCCATCTCTCTCTCTCCATCTCTCTCTCTCCATCTCCCCTCTCTCTCCCTCTCCCCTCTCTCTCTCTCTCTCTCTCTCTCTCCCTCTCCCCCCTGTCTCTCCCTTCCTCTCTCTCCCCTCTCCCCCTCTCTCTCTCTCTCTCTCTCTCCTCTCCTCTCCCTCTCCCCCACTCCCTCTCCCCTTCTCTCTCTCTCTCTCTCTCTCTCTCTCTCTCTTTCTCTCTCTCTCCCTCTCCCCCCTCCCCCTGTCTCTCCCTCTCCCCTTCTCTCTCTCTCCCCTCTCTCCCTTTCTCTCTCTCCTCTCTCTCTCTCTCTCTCCCTCTCCCCCTCTATGTCTCTCCCTCTCTCCCTCTCTCTCTCCCCCTCTCCCCTCTCTCTTTCTCCTCTCTCCCCCTCTCTCTCTCTCTCCATCTCCCCTCTCTCTCTCCATCTCCCCCTCTCTCTCCCCTCTCTCCTCTCCTCTCTCTCCATCTCCCTCTCTCTCTCCATCTCCATCTCTCCGCCCCCTCCAGATGGTTCAGTGCGGTTGTCTGGGGATAGTGGAGCAGTGAGGTAGGCTGGAGGTGTTCTATAGAGGTCAGGTGGGGGACGGTGTGTGACGATGGATGGACTGCCTCCAACACAGGTGGTCTGTGGACAGCTGGGGTACAGGTGAGGAGAGAGATATACCCTGTACACAAACGGAGACACACACACACACAGTATTTACTGAAATCTAAAAGGTGTGTGTGTGTTCTCTCTCTAGATCAGGGAGTCTCTTCCTCCTGAGGGGTCAGAGGTCGGCCCAGGTGGGCAGTTTCCCGGGCGTGGGTCAGGCCCCATCCTGATTGGACGATGTGAGCTGTACGGGAAGGAGCCTAGCCTATCACTGTGCAGCAGGAGGGAGTGGCTTAGACATGACTGTACCCACAGGAAGATGTCAACGTCCACTGTAGGGACAAACTCCACACACACCCTGCACAGTAAGTACACACACACACACACACACACACACACACACACACACACACACACACACACACACACACACACACACACACACACACACACACACACACACACACA
>NW_026289763.1:0-12253 GCF_023373465.1 Oncorhynchus keta | reverse complement strand
GGTGGCCTAGTGGTTAGAGTGTAGGGACCGCAGGTAGCCTAGTGGTTAGAGTGTAGGGACGGCAGGGTAGCCTTGTGGTTTGAGTGTAGGGACGGCAGGGTAGCCTAGTGGTTAGACTGTAGGGACGGCAGGTGGCCTAGTGGTTAGAGTGTAGGGACGGCAGGTAACCTAGTGGTTAGAGTGTAGGGACGGCAGGGTAGCCTAGTGGTTTGAGTGTAGGGACGGCAGGTAGCCTAGTGGTTAGAGTGTAGGGACGGCAGGGTAGCCTAGTGGTTAGAGTGTAGGGACGGCAGGTAGCCTAGTGCTTAGAGTGTAGGGACGGCAGGTAGCCTAGTGGTTAGAGTGTAGGGACGGCAGGGTATTCTAGTGGTTAGAGTGTAGGGGCGGCAGGGTAGCCTAGTGGTTAGAGTGTAGAGAGCGGCAGGTATTCTAGTGGTTAGAGTGTAGGGGCGGCAGGGTAGCCTAGTGGTTAGAGTGTAGGGACGGCAGGGTAGCCTAGTGGTTAGAGTGTAGGGGCGGCAGGTAGCCTAGTGGTTAGAGTGTAGGGGCGGCAGGGTAGCCTAGTGGTTAGAGTGTAGGGACGGCAGGTAGCCTAGTGGTTAGAGTGTAGGGACGGCAGGTAGCCTAGTGGTTAGAGTGTAGGGACGGCAGGGTATTCTAGTGGTTAGAGTGTAGGGACGGCAGGTAGCCTAGTGGTTAGAGTGTAGGGACGGCAGGGTATTCTAGTGGTTAGAGTGTAGGGACGGCAGGGTATTCTAGTGGTTAGAGTGTAGAGACGGCAGGTATTCTAGTGGTTAGAGTGTAGGGACGGCAGGGTATTCTAGTGGTTAGAGTGTAGGGACGGCAGGGTATTCTAGTGGTTAGAGTGTAGGGACGGCAGGTATTCTAGTGGTTAGAGTGTAGAGACGGCAGGTATTCTAGTGGTTAGAGTGTAGGGACGGCAGGTATTCTAGTGGTTAGAGCGGTGGACTAGTAACCGGAAGGTTGCAAGTTCAAACTCCCGAGCTGACAAGGTACAAATCTGTCGTTCTGCCCCTGAACAGGCAGTTAACCCACCGTTCCTCGGCGTCATTGAAAGTAAGAATTTGTTCTTAACTGTCTGTTAAATAAAGGTAAAAACATCCAGTTTTGATTATTCATACTGAGATCTAGTGGAGGAAAATTAACATTAAATTAATTTCACTTCTAATGTTTTTTATTTTTTATCCTGGGTTCATAGTGAAATAAGGGGTGTGATTATAGTGTTACAAATGCTTTACCCTTGTAATGTCACAACACGTTCCCAGATACAGCCAGAGCCATTCAATTACCAAGGCAACGCATGACCAACCCCTTAGATTACTGAACCCCTTCACAGAGGGGAGGCGATCGGTCCCAAAATGGAACCCTATCCCACCAGAGCCCAGGTGAAAAGTAGTGTACTATAAAGGGAACAGGGAGCCATTTGGGACCAATAAAGAGGCTGTTGTGCCCGAGACTGTAGACGAACCGCCCCACAGCATTCATTAGCCTTTACTGATTTACATCTTCTCCTTCTGGGAGTTTTACTAATTAATACAGCTGGGAGGATTTAGCACACAATTACCTGGCGGAGGACTTAAATTGACCTCTCTTCCTATCAGAGCCAAGATGAAGCAGTGAGTATTTGGACCCTAAATCTTACCGACTCTGTCCTGGTGCCCCTTTCAACATCTAATTTGGCGAGCAGGAAGAAGTTTTATGCTGGTAGGTAGAGTGAAGAAAGCAGCATCAACAAAATCTTCCAAACAGGAAGAACCAACCTCTTATCTCAGCACCCAGAAGCAGATCGGCTACTCAGCTGTGACGAGAGATTTCTCATTACCAGTGATGGAAAAAAGGACCCCAATTCTCATACTGGAGTAAAAGTATAGACACCTTAATAGAAAATGACTGAAGTAAAAGTATAGACACCTTAATAGAAAATGACTGAAGTAAAAGTATAGACACCTTAATAGAAAATGACTGAAGTAAAAGTATAGACACCTTAATAGAAAATTACTGAAGTAAAAGTATAGACACCTTAATAGAAAATGACTGAAGTAAAAGTATAGACACCTTAATAGAAAATGACTGAAGTAAAAGTATAGACACCTTAATAGAAAATGACTCAAGTAAAAGTGAAAGTCACCTGGTAAAATATTACTTGAATAAAAGTCTAAAAGTATTGGGTTTTAAATATACTTCAAAGTACATGTGATTGCTAAAATATACTTACAGTAAGTATGGTAAGGTAAAAGTATAAATCATTTCAAATACCTTATATTAAGAAAACCAGACAGCATCATTTTCTTGTTTTGTTTAATTTACGGATAGCCAGGGGCCACGCTCCAGCACTCAGACATCATTTACAAACAATGCATGTGTTTAGTGAGTCCACCAGATCAGAGGCTGTAGGGATGACCAGGGATGTTCTCTGTTTAGTGAGTCCTCCAGATCAGAGACTGTAGGGATGACCAGGATGTTCTCTGTTTAGTGAGTCCTCCAGATCAGAGACTGTAGGACGACCAGGGATGTTCTCTGTTTAGTGAGTCTGCCAGATCAGAGACTGCAGGGACGACCAGGGATGTTCTCTGTTTAGTGAGTCCACCAGATCAGGGAGGCAGTAGGGATGACTAGGATAATTTCTGGTTTAGTGAGTCCACCAGATCAGAGGCTGTAGGGATGACCAGGGATGTTCTCTCTGTTTAGTGAGCTCCAGCCAGATCAGACTGTGACGACTCAGGATGTTCTCTGTTTAGTGAGTCTGCCAGATCAGAGACTGTAGGGATGACTCAGGGATGTGTCTCTGTTTAGTGAGTCTAGCAAATCAGAGGCTGTAGGAAGACCAGGGATGTTCTCTTGAACATGTTCTCTTGATAAGTGAATTATTCAATTTTTCTTGTCCTGCTAAGGATTCAAAATGTAACGAGTACTTTTGGGTGTCAGGGAACTTGTATGGAGTAAAAAATACATGATACCACTGCTCAACATCTGATATCGATTATCAAAGTAGAGCTGTTCCTCTGTTCCATCGAATCCATTTGTCATGTCTCACTACGGCACACAGGACTGAAACCTTGATATCAGCTGAGTGTGGTTGGATGTGGCCTAGATCTGATAGAGTGCAGTTATGCCACAGCTTCAGTGTGTTAATGAACATTGTTGTGGTTGGATGTGGCCAAGATCTGATAGATGTAGTTATGCCACAGCTTCAGTGTAAGCACGAACATTATACTTCCCAAATGAAACCCCTCTTCCTTATACCAAGTGCACTACGTTTGACCTGGGCCCATAGTGCTCTGGTTAAAGTAGTGCACTACATAGGGAATAGGGTGCTGCTTGAGGTCTAACACGACCACCTACCTACCTCTGTGTGTTTCTCCTGGGTTGTTTCCTGCAATGTATGCAGCACCAACGTCGCGCAAGATGACGCTCTTCTCCCTGGACAACAGCTTATCTGCAAGAGTAAAGAGAGAGAGACAGCAAATTAGCTTGTGGACTGGATGTTGTTGTTGTTGTTGTTGTTGTTGGTATAATATGATGATAACATTCCAAATCTATCTCAATGTAATTTGCAGCTGAGTAATCAACTCAAATTATATGTTCAGGGAGCCACATCACATCCAATCAAATGTTATTGATCACATGCTCTAATGCCACAAGGTGGAGGAGACCTTACAGAAATGCTGATTTACGAGCCCCGAACCGACAGCACAGTTAAACAACAACAACAAAAATACAGATAAGAAATAAGAGATGAAAGTAACAAGCAATTAAAGAGGAGCAGTGGGGGAAAAATTAACCATTTAAACAGGAGGGATTCGTTGCACCGGGTTGCTGAGGTACATCACATCAATCTAGCTGTGGATGACTTGTCCTGTCCCCTCCAAGGCGGGTCAATGTGCTGAGGCACCGGGTAGCTGAGGTACATCACATCAATCTAGCTGTGGATGACTTGTCCTGTCCTCCCAGGCAGGTCAATGTGCTGAGGCACCGGGTAGCTGAGGTACATCACATCAATCTAGCTGTGGATGACTTGTCCTGTCCTCCCAGGCAGGTCAATGTGCTGAGGCACCGGGTAGCTGAGGTACATCACATCAATCTAGCTGTGGATGACTTGTCCTGTCCTCCCAGGCAGGTCAATGTGCTGAGGCACCGGGTAGCTGAGGTGCATCACATCAATCTAGCTGTGGATGACTTGTCCTGTCCTCCCAGGCAGGTCAATGTGCTGAGGCACCGGGTAGCTGAGGTACATCACATCAATCTAGCTGTGGATGACTTGTCCTGTCCTCCCAGGCAGGTCAATGTGCTGAGGCACCGGTAGCTGAGGTACATCACATCAATCTAGCTGTGGATGACTTGTCCTGTCCTCCCAGGCACGTCTTTACAGCTAGAGGTTGTGAGGAGTGCAGAACACAAGAAGACCAAGCAGACAGACGGACACACGTACTGGGTGATGATGATGATGATTGGAGACAACAGTTAGTGGAGCAGCGGATGAAGATTAATCAGATTCAATTAACACTCAAATGTTCTATGTTACTGTCTGTGTCAAATGTTCTACATTACTGTCTGTGTCAAATGTTCTACATTACTGTCTGTGTCAAATGTTCTACATTACTGTCTGTGTCAAATGTTCTACATTACTGTCTGTGTCAAATGTTCTACATTACTGTCTGTGTCAAATGTTCTACATTACTGTCTGTGTCAAATGTTCTACGTTACTGTCTGTGTCAAATGTTCTCGTTACTGTCTGTGTCAAATGTTCTACATTACTGTCTGTGTCAAATGTTCTACATTACTGTCTGTGTCAAATGTTTCTACATTACTGTCTGTGTCAAATGTTCTACATTACTGTCTGTGTCAAATGTTCTATATTACTGTCTGTGTCAAATGTTTAACATTACTGTCTGTGTCAAATGTTCTACATTACTGTCTGTGTCAAATGTTCTACATTACTGTCTGTGTCAAATGTTCTACATTACTGTCTGTGTCAAATGTTCTATATTACTGTCTGTGTCAAATGTTTAACATTACTGTCTGTGTCAAATGTTCTACATTACTGTCTGTGTCAAATGTTTAACATTACTGTCTGTGTCAAATGTTCTACATTACTGTCTGTGTCAAATGTTCTACATTACTGTCTGTGTCAAATGTTCTACATTACTGTCTGTGTCAAATGTTCTATATTACTGTCTGTGTCAAATGTTTAACATTACTGTCTGTGTCAAATGTTCTACATTACTGTCTATGTCAAATGTTTTACATTACTGTCTGTGTCAAATGTTTTACATTATTGTCTGTGTCAAATGTTCTACATTATAGTCTGTGTCAAAGCTTTCATTTTAAACCCTCCAGGTTCCATGCTAACACGTACGCACACACACGCACGCACGCACACACACACACACACACACGCACGCACGCACGCACGCACGCACGCACGCACACACACACACACACACACACACACACACACACACACACACACACACACATACTCTCTCTCTCTTTGTTGGAATAATGTTATAATTTTTACCAGGTGGAAAATGTTGCAATTATACAAATGACTTGTTCATCTTTTGGGGATTCATTACAAAATGCACAACCAGGCTGAGTTCGGTAAGCAAGTAACCAATTATAGGAGTATATGTCTATTAAATAGCAGAAGATCACCTGTGAAAACGGTCAAGTCAAGTGCCTCTGAAATAACAGTAGCTGTAACTTTTTGATACCAACAAAAGCTTTACTGCCTCTGTGGTACAGTACAATGTTGACCTGACGTTAGTATCTTCCACAGATATGTTATTGAATAAAGCAGTAATGTTGACCTGACGTTAGTATCTTCTACATTCCTGACAGGTATACAGGTTGACCTGATGTTAGTATCTTCTACATTCCTGTCACAATGTTGACCTGGTGTTAGTATCTTCTACATTCCTGTCAGGTATACAGTACAATGTTGACCTGATGTTAGTATCTTCTACATTCCTGTCAGGTATACAGTACAATGTTGACCTGACGTTAGTATCTTCTACATTCCTGTCAGGTATACAGTACAATGTTGACCTGGTGTTAGTATCTTCCACATTCCTGTCAGGTATACAGTACAATGTTGACCTGGCGTTAGTATCTTCTACCTTCCTGTCATATACAGTACAATGTTGACCTGGCGTTAGTATCTTCTACATTCCTGTCAGGTTTTGCAGTACAATGTTGACCTGGCGTTAGTATCTTCTACATTCCTGTCAGGTTTACAGTACAATGTTGACCTGGTGTTAGTATCTTCCATTCCTGTCAGGTATACAGTACAATGTTGACCTGGCGTTAGTATCTTCTACCTTCCTGTCAGGTATACTACAATGTTGACCTGGCGTTAGTATCTTCTACATTCCTGTCAGGTTTACAGTACAATGTTGACCTGGCGTTAGTATCTTCTACATTCCTGTCAGGTTTACAGTACAATGTTGACCTGGCGTTAGTATCTTCCACATTCCTGTCAGGTATACAGTACAATGTTGACCCGACGTTAGTATCTTCCACATTCCTGTCAGGTATACAGTACAATGTTGACCTGGCGTTAGTATCTTCCACAGATATGTTATTGAATACAGCAGTAATGTTGAACTGATGTTAATATCTTTCACAGATATGTTATTGAATACAGCAGTAATGTTGACCTGATGTTAATATCTTTCACAGATATGTTATTGAATACAGTAGTAATGTTGAACTGATGTTAATATCTTTCACAGATATGTTATTGAATACAGCAGTAATGTTGAACTGATGTTAATATCTTTCACAGATATGTTATTGAATACAGCAGTAATGTTGACCTGATGTTAATATCTTTCACAGATATGTTATTGAATACAGTAGTAATGTTGAACTGATGTTAATATCTTTCACAGATATGTTATTGAATACAGCAGTAATGTTGAACTGATGTTAATATCTTTCACAGATATGTTATTGAATAAAGCAGTAATGTTGACCTGATGTTAATATCTTTCACAGATATGTTATTGAATAAAGCAGTAATGTTGACCTGATGTTAATATCTTTCACAGATATGTTATTGAATACGGCAGTAATGTTGACCTGATGTTAATATCTTTCACAGATATGTTATTGAATGTATTCCAGCTGGGACATAACAAAGCAGGGATATTTATTGCAGCCTGATGGTGGTGTGAATATTGATGGAGCACAATAGCAAAATCAATACTAGTTCTCTGCAATCTAATTAGGAGTCACACGCACACACACACGCACGCGCATGCACACACACACACACACACACACACACACACACACACACACACACACACACACACACACACACACACACACACACACACAAACAAACAAACAAACAAACACACACACACACACACACACACACACACACACACACACACACACACACACACACACACACACACACACACACACACACACACACACACACACAGAGGAGAGCTATAATGAAGGACAGTACACAATGGGTAGTCTAAAAGGTGAACAAATTGGATTCTGCCGCTACCCATGTTCCAGTTGTGTCAATATTTACTAAACACTAAACACAGTAAGGAATGAGACTAACAAATGAATATGCAGCTTAGAGTACGAACACAGATATATGCAGTATAGAGTTATTTATTGTACGAACATAGAAATATATGCAGTATAGAGTGATCTATAGTACGAGCATAGAGATATGCAGTATAGAGTTACCTTTTGAACGAGCATAGAAATACGCAGCTTAGAGTAATCTATAGTACGAGCATAGAGATATGCAGCTTAGAGTGATCTATAGTACGAGCATAGAGATATGCAGTATAGAGTTACCTATAGAACGAGCATAGAAATACGCAGCTTAGAGTTATCTATAGTACGAGCACACAGATATGCAACATAAGGATGTCTATGGTAAGAGCATAGAACACTGAGTGGACAAAATATTAGGAACACCTTCCTAATATTGAGTTGCACCCCCTTTTGCCCTCAGAACAGCCTCAATTCATCGGCACATGGACTCTACAAGGCTGGAAAGCATTCCACAGGATGTTGGCCCGTGATGACTCAATGCTTCCCTCAGTTGTGTCAAGTTGGCTGAATCAAATCTAATGTTATGGGTCACATGTATTACAACAGGTGGAACATTACAGTGAAATGATGAGTACAACAGACCTTACAGTGAAATGATGAATACAACAGACCTTACAGTGAAATGATGAGTACAACAGACCTTACAGTGAAATGATGATACAACAGACACAGTGAAATGATGAATACAACAGACCTTACAGTGAAATGATGAATACAACAGACCTTACAGTGAAATGATGAATACAACAGACCTTACAGTGAAATGATGAATACAACAGACCTTACAGTGAAATGATGAATACAACAGACCTTACAGTGAAATGATGAATACAACAGACCTTACAGTGAAATGATGAATACAACAGACCTTACAGTGAAATGATGAATACAACAGACCTTACAGTGAAATGATGAATACAACAGACCTTACAGTGAAATGATGAATACAACAGACCTTACAGTGAAATGATGAATACAACAGACCTTACAGTGAAATGATGAATACAACAGACCTTACAGTGAAATGATGAATACAACAGACCTTACAGTGAAATGATGAGTACAACAGGTGTAGTAGACCTTACAGTGAAATGATGAATACAACAGACCTTACAGTGAAATGATGAATACAACAGACCTTACAGTGAAATGATGAATACAACAGACCTTACAGTGAAATGATGAGTACAACAGACCTTACAGTGAAATGATGAATACAACAGACCTTACAGTGAAATGATGAATACAACAGACCTTACAGTGAAATGATGAATACAACAGACCTTACAGTGAAATGATGAATACAACAGACCTTACAGTGAAATGATGAATACAACAGACCTTACAGTGCAATATGAATACAACAGACCTTACAGTGAAATGATGAGTACAACAGACCTTACAGTGAAATGATGAGTACAAAGACCTTACAGTGAAATGATGAGTACAACAGACCTTACAGTGAAATGTTACAACAGACCTTACAAAATGATGAGTAAAACAGACCTTACAGTGAAATGATGAGTACAACAGACCTTACAGTGAAATGATGAATACAACAGACCTTACAGTGAAATGATGAATACAACAGACCTTACAGTGAAATGATGAATACAACAGACCTTACAGTGAAATGATGAATACAACAGACCTTACAGTGAAATGATGAATACAACAGACCTTACAGTGAAATGATGAGTACAACAGACCTTACAGTGAAATGATGAATACAACAGACCTTACAGTGAAATGATGAATACAACAGACCTTACAGTGAAATGATGAATACAACAGACCTTACAGTGAAATGATGAGTACAACAGACCTTACAGTGAAATGATGAATACAACAGACCTTACAGTGAAATTATGAATACAACAGACCTTACGGTGAAATGATGAATACAACAGACCTTACAGTGAAATGATGAGTACAGACCTTACAGTGAAATGATGAGTACAACAGACCTTACAGTGAAATGATGAATACAGACCTTACAGTGAAATGATGAATACAACAGACCTTACAGTGAAATGATATGAATACAACAGACCTTACAGTGAAATGATGAATACAACAGACCTTACAGTGAAATGATGAATACAACAGACCTTACAGTGAAATGATGAATACAACAGACCTTACAGTGAAATGATGAATACAACAGACCTTACAGTGAAATGATGAATACAACAGACCTTACAGTGAAATTATGAATACAACAGACCTTACAGTGAAATGATGAATACAACAGACCTACAGTGAAATGATGAGTACAACAGACCTTACAGTGAAATGATGAGTACAACAGACCTTACAGTGAAATGATGAATACAACAGACCTTACAGTGAAATGATGAGTACAACAGACCTTACAGTGAAATGATGAATACAACAGACCTTACAGTGAAATGATGAATACAACAGACCTTACAGTGAAATGATGAATACAACAGACCTTACAGTGAAATGATGAATACAACAGACCTTACAGTGAAATGATGAATACAACAGACCTTACAGTGAAATGATGAATACAACAGACCTTACAGTGAAATGATGAATACAACAGACCTTACAGTGAAATGATGAATACAGCAGACCTTACAGTGAAATGATGAGTACAACAGACCTTACAGTGAAATGATGAGTACAACAGACCTTACAGTGAAATGATGAATACAACAGACCTTACAGTGAAATGATGAGTACAACAGACCTTACAGTGAAATGATGAATACAACAGACCTTACAGTGAAATGATGAACACAACAGACCTTACAGTGAAATGATGAATACAACAGACCTTACAGTGAAATGATGAGTACAACAGACCTTACAGTGAAATGATGAATACAACAGACCTTACAGTGAAATGATGAGTACAGCAGGTGTAGTAGACCTTACAGTGAAATGATGAATACAACAGACCTTACAGTGAAATGATGAATACAACAGACCTTACAGTGAAATGATGAGTACAACAGACCTTACAGTGAAATGATGAGTACAACAGACCTTACAGTGAAATGATGAGTACAACAGACCTTACAGTGAAATGATGAATACAACAGACCTTACAGTGAAATGATGAATACAACAGACCTTACAGTGAAATGATGAATACAACAGACCTTACAGTGAAATGATGAATACAACAGACCTTACAGTGAAATGATGAGTACAACAGACCTTTACAGTGAAATGATGAGTACAACAGACCTTACAGTGAAATGATGAGTACAACAGACCTTACAGTGAAATGATGAGTACAACAGACCTTACAGTGAAATGATGAATACAACAGACCTTACAGTGAAATGATGAATAGAACAGACCTTACAGTGAAATGATGAATACAACAGAACTTACAGTGAAATGATGAATACAACAGACCTTACAGTGAAATGATGAGTACAACAGACCTTACAGTGAAATGATGAGTACAACAGACCTTACAGTGAAATTATGAGTACAACAGACCTTACAGTGAAATTATGAGTACAACAGACCTTACAGTGAATATGAGTACAACAGACCTTACAGTGAAATGATGAATACAACAGACCTTACAGTGAAATGATGAGTACAACAGACCTTACAGTGAAATGATGAGTACAACAGACCTTACAGTGAAATGATGGAGTACAACAGACCTTACAGTGAAATGATGAATACAACAGACCTTACAGTGAAATGATGAATACAACAGACCTTACAGTGAAATGATGAATACAACAGACCTTACAGTGAAATGATGAATACAACAGACCTTACAGTGAAATGATGAATACAACAGACCTTACAGTGAAATGATGAATACAATAGACCTTGCATGAAAATGATGAATACAACAGACCTTACAGTGAAATGATGAATACAACGGGTGTAATAGACCAACAATGCAGTTTTTTTTTAATTAAATAAACTAAGATTAAGAAATAAAAAAGTAACAAGTATTTATAGAGCAGCAGTAAAAAAATAACAATGTGAGATGATATACAAGGGGTACCTGTACAGAGTCAATGTGCGGGGGCACCGGTTAGTGAGGTATTGAGGTAATATGTTTTACAGCACTTTCCACTTGCTCAAACATGTTAAATGTTAAAATGTTGCACTCAAGGACTGTAGATGATGAACAAACAGATGTAATAATGTATACTGGGATGATCTGATACCTTACTGGAGTCTGAGACATGCACACACACACACACACGCACGCCACGCCATACGCACACACACACACACACACACACACACACACACACACACACACACACACACACACACACACACACACACACACACACACACACACACACACACACACACACACTACTTTGCTTACTTTACGCACACACACACACACACACACACACACACACACACACACAGAAACACAAGTCTATTTCTCCAGTACTCATAGGAGATACAGTGGGGAGACACACACACACACAGAAACACAGTCTGTTTCTCCCATTTACTATAGGAGATACAGTGGGGAAACACACACACAGAAACACAGTCTACTCTCAGTACTCATAGGAGATACAGTGGGGAGACTACAGAAACACAGTCTGTTCTCCAGCCTCTTAGATACAGTGGGGAGACACACACACAGAAACACAGTCTGTTTCTC
>NW_026289762.1:0-4119 GCF_023373465.1 Oncorhynchus keta | reverse complement strand
CATTTACATTTAAGTCATTTAGCAGACGCTCTTATCCAGAGCGACTTACAAATTGGTGCATACACCTTATGACATCCAGTGGAACAGCCACTTTACAATAGTGCATCTAAATCTTTTAGGGGGTGAGAAGGATTACTTACCCTATCCTAGGTATTCCTTGAAGAGGTGGGGTTTCAGGTGTCTCCGGAAGGTGGTGATTGACTCCGCTGTCCTGGCGTCGTGAGGGAGTTTGTTCCACCATTGGGGGCCAGAGCAGCGAACAGTTTTGACTGGGCTGAGCGGGAACTGTACTTCCTCAGTGGTAGGGAGGCGAGCAGGCCAGAGGTGGATGAACGCAGTGCCCTTGTTTGGGTGTAGGGCCTGATCAGAGCCTGGAGGTACTGAGGTGCCGTTCCCCTCACAGCTCCGTAGGCAAGCACCATGGTCTTGTAGCGGATGCGAGCTTCAACTGGAAGCCAGTGGAGAGAGCGGAGGAGCGGGGTGACGTGGAGAGAACTTGGGAAGGTTGAACACCAGACGGGCTGCGGCGTTCTGGATGAGTTGTAGGGGTTTAATGGCACAGGCAGGGAGCCCAGCCAACAGCGAGTTGCAGTAATCAAGACGGGAGATGACAAGTGCCTGGATTAGGACCTGCGCCGCTTCCTGTGTGAGGCAGGGTCGTACTCTGCGGATGTTGTAGAGCATGAACCTACAGGAACGGGACACCGCCTTGATGTTAGTTGAGAACGACAGGGTGTTGTCCAGGATCATGCCAAGGTTCTTAGCGCTCTGGGAGGAGGACACAATGGAGTTGTCAACCGTGATGGCGAGATCATGGAACGGGCAGTCCTTCCCCGGGAGGAAGAGGAGCTCCGTCTTGCTGAGGTTCAGCTTGAGGTGGTGATCCGTCATCCACACTGATATGTCTGCCAGACATGCAGAGATGCGATTCGCCACCTGGTCATCAGAAGGGGGAAAGGAGAAGATTAATTGTGTGTCGTCTGCATAGCAATGATAGGAGAGACCATGTGAGGTTATGACAGAGCCAAGTGACTTGGTGTATAGCGAGAATAAGAGAGGGCCTAGAACAGAGCCCTGGGGGACACCAGTGGTGAGAGCGCGTGGTGAGGAGACAGATTCTCGCCACGCCACCTGGTAGGAGCGACCTGTCAGGTAGGACGCAATCCAAGCGTGGGCCGCGCCGGAGATGCCCAACTCGGAGAGGGTGGAGAGGAGGATCTGATGGTTCACAGTATCGAAGGCAGCCGATAGGTCTAGAAGGATGAGAGCAGAGGAGAGAGAGTTAGCTTTAGCAGTGCGGAGCGCCTCCGTGATACAGAGAAGAGCAGTCTCAGTTG
Source organism: Oncorhynchus keta (assembly GCF_023373465.1). Taxonomy (NCBI): domain Eukaryota; kingdom Metazoa; phylum Chordata; class Actinopteri; order Salmoniformes; family Salmonidae; genus Oncorhynchus; species Oncorhynchus keta. Next base: position 2,782 of record NW_026289762.1, on the reverse strand, counting down.
AATGACTAGTCTTGAAACCTGACTGATTTGGATCAAGAAGGTCATTCTGAGAGAGATAGCGGTAGAGCTGGCCAAGGACGGCACGCTCAAGAGTTTTGGAGAGAAAAGAGAGAAGGGATACTGGTCTGTAGTTGTTGACATCGGAGGGATCGAGTGTAGGTTTTTTCAGAAGGGGTGCAACTCTCGCTCTCTTGAAGACGGAAGGGACGTAGCCAGCGGTCAGGGATGAGTTGATGAGCGAGGTGAGGTAAGGGAGAAGGTCTCCGGAAATGGTCTGGAGAAGAGAGGAGGGGATAGGGTCAAGCGGGCAGGTTGTTGGGCGGCCGGCCGTCACAAGACGCGAGATTTCATCTGGAGAGAGAGGGAGAAAGAGGTCAGAGCATAGGGTAGGGCAGTGTGAGCAGAACCAGCGGTGTCGTTTGACTTAGCAAACGAGGATCGGATGTCGTCGACCTTCTTTTCAAAATGGTTGACGAAGTCATCTGCAGAGAGGGAGGAGGGGGGAATTCAGGAGGGAGGAGAAGGTGGCAAAGAGCTTCCTAGGGTTAGAGGCAGATGCTTGGAATTTAGAATGGTAGAAAGTGGCTTTAGCAGCAGAGACAGAGGAGGAAAATGTAGAGAGGAGGGAGTGAAAGGATGCCAGGTCCGCAGGGAGGCGAGTTTTCCTCCATTTCCGCTCGGCTGCCCGGAGCCCTGTTCTGTGAGCTCGCAATGAGTCGTCGAGCCACGGAGCGGGAGGGGAGGACCGAGCCGGCCTGGAGGATAGGGGACATAGAGAGTCAAAGGATGCAGAAAGGGAGGAGAGGAGGGTTGAGGAGGCAGAATCAGGAGATAGGTTGGAGAAGGTTTGAGCAGAGGGAAGAGATGATAGGATGGAAGAGGAGAGAGTAGCGGGGGAGAGAGAGCGAAGGTTGGGACGGCGCAATACCATCCGAGTAGGGGCAGCGTGGGAAGTGTTGGATGAGAGCGAGAGGGAAAAGGATACAAGGTAGTGGTCGGAGACTTGGAGGGGAGTTGCAATGAGGTTAGTGGAAGAACAGCATCTAGTAAAGATGAGGTCAAGCGTATTGCCTGCCTTGTGAGTAGGGGGGAAGGTGAGAGGGTGAGGTCAAAAGAGGAGAGGAGTGGAAAGAAGGAGGCAGAGAGGAATGAGTCAAAGGTAGACGTGGGGAGGTTAAAGTCGCCCAGAACTGTGAGAGGTGAACCGTCCTCAGGAAAGGAGCTTATCAAGGCATCAAGCTCATTGATGAACTCTCCAAGGGAACCTGGAGGGCGATAAATGATAAGGATGTTAAGCTTGAAAGGGCTGGTAACTGTGACAGCATGGAATTCAAAGGAGGCGATAGACAGATGGGTAAGGGGAGAAAGAGAGAAAGACCACTTGGGAGAGATGAGGATCCCGGTGCCACCACCCTGACAGGCCCTACTGCCTGTAACGGATGTGAAACGGCTAGCTTAGTTAGCGGTGGTGCTGAGGTAACGGATGTGAAACGGCTAGCTTAGTTAGCGGTGGTGCTGAGGTAACGGATGTGAAACGGCTAGCTTAGTTAGCGGTGGTGCTGGTGTAATGGATGTGAAACGGCTAGCTTAGTTAGCGGTGGTGCTGAGGTAACGGATGTGAAACGGCTAGCTTAGTTAGCGGTGGTGCTGAGGTAACGGATGTGAAACGGCTAGCTTAGTTAGCGGTGGTGCTGGTGTAATGGATGTGAAACGGCAAGCTTAGTTAGCGGTGGGGCTGGTGTAACTGATGTGAAACGGCTAGCTTAGTTAGCGGTGGTGCTGAGGTAACGGATGTGAAACGGCTAGCTTAGTTAGCGGTGGTGCTGGGGTAACGGATGTGAAACGGCTAGCTAGTTAGCGGTGGTGCTGAGTTAACGGATGTGAAACGGCTAGCTAGTTAGCGGTGGTGCTGAGTTAATGGATGTGAAACGGCTAGCTTAGTTAGCGGTGGTGCTGAGTTAACGGATGTGAAACGGCTGGCTTAGTTAGCGGTGGTGCTAGTGTAACGGATGTGAAACGGCTGGCTTAGTTAGCGGTGGTGCGCACTAAATAGCGTTTCAATCTGTGACATCACTTGCTCTGAGACCTTGAAGTAGTGGTTCCCCTTGCTCTGCAAGGGCTGAGGCTTTTGTGGAGCGATGGGTAACGATGCTTCGAGGGGGTTACGTTGTTGATGTGTGCAGAGGGTCCCTGGTTCGCGCCCGGGTCGAGGCGAGGGGACGGTCTAAAGTTGTACTGTTACATTTACATATTTACAGAAATCCATTCAGGTGTATTTTGTGGCTTTTGGCGAATGTTTTCTAATGAGCTAAAGTCGTGTTGCTACTGCCTGTAAACACAGTCCAGTTCATAGTGACTGACAGGCCCTACTTCCTGTAAACACACAGTCCAGTTCATAGTGACTGATGACAGGCCCTACTTTCCTGTAAACACAGTCCAGTTCATAGTGAATGATGACAGGTCCTACTGTCTGTAAACACACAGTCCAGTTCATAGTGACTGACAGGCCCTACTTCCTGTAAACACACAGTCCAGTTAATAGTGACTGACAGGCCCTACTTCCTGTAAACACACAGTCCAGTTCATAGTGAATGATGACAGGTCCTACTGTCTGTAAACACAGTCCAGTCCATAGTGAATGATGACAGGCCCTACTGTCTGTAAACACACAGTCCAGTTCATAGTGAATGATGACAGGTCCTACTGTCTGTAAACACACAGTCCAGTTCATAGTGAATGATGACAGGCCCTACTGTCTGTAAACACACAGTCCAGTTCATAG
>NW_026289761.1:0-5559 GCF_023373465.1 Oncorhynchus keta | reverse complement strand
ATAGACACGTCTCCTACACACACACACACACACACACACACACACACACACACACACACACACGTCCTGTACCAGCCCCCGGATAGCATGTAGACACGTCTCCTACACACACACACACACACACACACACACACACACACACACACACACACACACACACACACACACACACTCTGCAGCTCTCTCCCCTGAAGCTCTCTCGCTCTATAGATCTCTCCCTGTGTAGCTCTCTCTCTCTCTGTGTAGCTCTAGCTCTCTCTCTCTGTGTAGCTCTCTCTCTCTCTCTGTGTAGCTCTCGCTCTCTCTCTGTGTGTAGCTCTCTCTCTCTCTGTGTGTAGCTCTCCTCTCTCTGTGTATGTGTAGCTCTCTCTCGTGTAGCTCTCGCTCTCTCTGTCTCGCTCTCGTCTCTCTCTGTGTAGCTCTCGCTCTGCTCTCTCTCTCTGGCTCTCTCTGTGTGTAGCTCTCTCTCTCTCTCTGTGTGTAGCCTCTCTCTCTCCTCTGCTCTGTAGCGCTCTCAGAATCCCACACACTCACCCTGCTGGGGATCTGGTAGAAGCGAGGGTCGTAAAAGGTGGAGTCCAGATACACACTCTTGATGTCTTTCACCCTGAAACAACACAACACACTGTCTGGCATTGGAACTGAGGACCACTGTATATTGCCTAGGTTTATGTAAAGAAAAAAGTATTTAATAAGAATATTTCATTCATTCAGATCTAGGATGTGTTATTTTTAGTGTTCCCTTTATTTTTTTGATATATATTACTTACAGGACTGACTGATCCTGTTGGAAGTGTACCTATGATGAAATTACAGGCCTCTCATCTTTGGGAAGTGGGAGAACTTGCACAATTGGTGGCTGACTAAATACTTTTTGCCCCACTGTGTGTGTGTGTGTATATGTATGTAAGCATGTACATGCGTGTGTGTGTGTGTAATTGGTGGCTGACTAAATATTTTTGCCCCACTGTGTGTGTGTATATGTATGTACGTATGTAAGCATGTACATACGTGTGTGTGTGTGTAGTGGTGGCTGACTAAATACTTTTTGCCCCACTGTGTGTGTGTGTATATGTATGTACGTATGTACATATGCGTGTGTGTATGTATATGTATGTGTGTGTGTGTGTGTATATGAGAGTATGTACATATGCGTGTGTGTATGTATATGTATGTAAGTGTGTGTGTGTGTGTGTATATGTATGTACGTATGTAGTATGTACATATGCGTGTGTGTATGTATGTGTATGTGTGTGTGTGTGTGTGTATGTATGTGTATGTAAGTGTGTGTGTGTGTATGTATGTAATGTAAGTGTGTGTGTGTGTGTGTGTATGTGTGTGTGTGTATGTAAGTGTGTGTGTATGTATGTGTATGTAAGTGTGTGTGTGTGTATGTGTATGTAAGTGTGTGTGTGTGTGTATGTGTATGTAAGTGTGTGTGTGTGTGTACCTGCTCCCCAGAGTGGAGGAGTTCTATGCGGGAGGCGTCTCCCTTCGCCAGTCGGAAGTCTCCTGTGTACAACACCGTACCCTGGGCCCCCTCTACCAAGAACCTACACACAAAAACACACAAAGTAGTGTTGGGAGATATACAGATTCTCATACCTTCATATCGTTCCTGTACCATAACGGGGTATACGGTACAAATTAATTAATGAATATATATCTCAGTGCCAGTAAAATAAGACACACCTACTCATTCCAGGGTTTTTCTTTATTTTTACTATTTTCTACATTGTAGAATAATAGTGAAGACATCAAAACTATGAAATAACACATATGGAATCATGTAGAAACCAAAAAAAGTGTTAAATTATATTTGAGATTCTTCAAAGTAGCCACACTTTGCCTTGATGACAGCATTGCACACTCTTGGCATTCTCTCAACAAGTTTCATGAGGTAGTCACCTGGAATCCATTTAAATCAACAGGTGTGCCTTGATAAGTGTTAATGCATTTGAGCCAATCAGTTGTGTTGTGAAAAGGTAGGGGTGGTATACAGAACATAGCCCTATTTGGTAAACGAGTCTATATTTTGGTAAGAACATTTCAAATGAGCAAAGAGAAATGATCGACATTACTTTAAGACATGAAGGTCAGTCAATCCAGAAAATGTAAAGTACTTTCAACATTTTAAGTGCAGTCGCAAAAACCATCAAGCACAATGATGAAACTGGCTCTCATGAGGACCACCACAGGAAAGGAAGACCCAGAGTTACCTCTGCTGCAGAGGATAAGATCATTAGAGTTAACTGGCTCTCATGAGGACCACCACAGGAAAGGAAGATCCAGAGTTACCTCTGCTGCAGAGGATAAGTTCATTAGAGTTACCAGCCTCAGATTGGAAAGGAAGACCCAGAGTTACCTCTGCTGCAGAGGATCAGTTCATTAGTTACCAGCCTCAGAAATTGGAGCCAAAACAAATGCTTCACAGAGTTCAAGTAACAGACACATCTCAACATCAACTGTTCAGAGGAGACTACGTGATCTTTTTCATTTTTATTTAACTAGGCAAGTCAGTTAAGAACAACTTCTTATTTACAATGACGGCCTAGGAACAGTGGGTTAACTGCCTTGTTCAGGGGAACAGTGGGTTAACTGCCTTGTTCAGGGGAACAGTGGGTTAACTGCCTTGTTCAGGGGAACAGTGGGTTAACTGCCTTGTTCAGGGGAACAGTGGGTTAACTGCCTTGTTCAGGGGAACAGTGGGTTAACTGCCTTGTTCAGGGGAACAGTGGGTTAACTGCCTTGTTCAGGAGAACAGTGGGTTAACTGCCTTGTTCAGGAGAACAGTGGGTTAACTGCCTTGTTCAGGAGAACAGTGGGTTAACTGCCTTGTTCAGGAGAACAGTAGGTTAACTGCCTTGTTCAGGAGAACAGTGGGTTAACTGCCTTGTTCAGGGGAACAGTGGGGTAACAGTGGGTTAACTGCCTTGTTCAGGGGAACAGTGGGTTAACTGCCTTGTTCAGGGGAACAGTGGGTTAACTGCCTTGTTCAGGGGAACAGTGGGTTAACTGCCTTGTTCAGGGGAACAGTGGGTTAACTGCCTTGTTCAGGGGAACAGTGGGTTAACTGCCTTGTTCAGGGGAACAGTGCGGTAACAGTGGGTTAACTGCCTTGTTCAGGGGAACAGTGGGTTTAACTGCCTTGTTCCGGGGAACAGTGGGTTAACTGCCTTGTTCCGGGGAACAGTGGGTTAACTGCCTTGTTCAGGGGCAGCTCGGTGATTCAATCCACCAACCTTTCGGTTAATGGCCCAACACTAACCACTAGGCTACCTGCCGCCCCGAATCAGGTCTTCATTGCTGCAAAGAAACCACTACTAAATGACACCAATAATAAGAAGAGCCTTGCTTGGGCCAAGAAACACAAGCAATGGACATTAGACTGGCTGATGAGTCCAAATTTTATATTTTTGGTTCCAGCCGCCGTGTCTTTGTGAGACGCTGAGTAGGTGAACGGATGATCTCCGCATGTGTGGTTCCCACCGTGAAGCATGGAGGAGGAGGTGGTGTGATGGTGCTTTGCTGGTGACACTGTCTGTGATTTATTTAGAATTCAAGGCACACTTAATCAGCATGGCAACCACAGCTTCTGCAGTGATACGCAATCCCATCTGGTTCGTGATTTATTTAGAATTCAAAGCACACTGAACGGCAGCGTAGCCTAGCGGTTAGAGCGTTGGACTAGTAACCGGAAGGTTGCGAGTTCAAACCCCCGAGCTGACAAGGTACAAATCTGTCGTTCTGCCCCTGAACAGGCAGTTAACCCACTGTTCCCAGGCCGTCATTGAAAATAAGAATATGTTCTTAACTGACTTGCCTGGTTAAATAAAGGAAAAATGTAAAAACCAGCATGGCTACCAAAGCATTCTGCAATGATATCCCATCTGGTCTGCGCTTAGGGGAATATAATTTGTTTTTCAACAGGACAATGACCCAAAACACCTCCAAGCTGTGAAGGGCTATTTGACCAAGAAGGAGAGTGATTGAGTGCTGCATTAGATGACCTGGCCTCCACAATCAACAGACCTCAACCCAATTGAGATGGTTTGGGATGATTTGGACTGCAGAGTGAAGCAAAGCAGCCAACAAGTTCTCAGCATATGTGGGAACTCCTTCAAGACTGTTGGAGAAGCATTCCAGGTGAAGCTGGTTGAGAGAATGCCAAGAGTGTGCAAATCTGTCAAAGGCAAAGGATGGTTACTTTGAAGAATCTAAAATATATATTTAGATTTGTTTAACACTTTTTTGATTGTGTTATTTCATAGTTTTGATGTCTTCACTATTTTACAATGTATAAAATAGTAAAAATAAAGAAAACCCCTTGAATGAGTAGGTGTCCAAACTTTTGACTGGTACTAATATATACAAATAACACAGCACTAGTTCTTGATACACACGGGAAACTGTTCTTGACGCAAACCGGTGCGCCTGTACACAAAACATTAAGAACACCTGCTCTTTCCATGACAGACTGACCAGGTGAAAGCTATGATCCCGTATTACTGTCACTTTGTTAAATCCATTTCAATCAGTGTAGATGAAGGGGAGGGGACATGTAGATGAAGGGGAGGAGACATGTAGATGAAGGGGAGGGGACATGTAGATGAAGGGGAGGAGACGTGTTAAAGAAGGATTTTTAAGCCTTGAGATAAATGAGACATGGATCGTGTCTGTGGGCCATTCAGAGGAGGGCAAGACAAAGAGATTTAAGTGCCTTTGAATGACATGGGGAGGAGACAGCGGTTAAAACTGAACGTTGCTTTTTCAACCAGTTTCCTTTGTGTATAAATGGTCCACCACCCAGAGGACATGGATCACAACGTGTCTGTGGGCCATTCAGAGGGCGACATCTTGTAGGCAAGACAAAGAGATTTAGGTGCCTTTGAATGGCACATGGTAGTAGGTGACACCACAGCGCAGCAGTTTGGAGTCACCAGAACTGCAACGTTGCTGGGTTTCTCACACTCAACAGTTTCCTTTGTGTATCAAGAATGGTCCACCACCCAGAGGACATCACAAACACAACTTGACACAACAGTGGGGAATCATTGGGTCACCACAAACCCTGTGGAAAGCTTTTGACATCTTGATACCACTAGGTGACACCACAAACACAAGCTAGGTGACACCACAAACACAAGCTAGGTGACACCACAAACACAAGCTAGGTGACACCACAGACACAAGCTAGGTGACACCACAAACACAAGCTGGTGACACCACAAACACAAGCTAGGTGACACCACAAACACAAGCTAGGTGACACCACAAACACACAAAGCTAGGTGACACCACAGAGCACACCACAAACACAAGCTAGGTGACACCACAAACACAAGCTAGGTGACACCACAAACACAAGCTAGGTGACACCACAAACACAAGCTAGGTGACACCATACACAAGCTAGGTGACACCACAAACACAAGCTAGGTGACACCACAAACACAAGCTAGGTGACACCACAAACACAAGCTGGAGTGACACCACAAACACAAGCTGACACCACAAACACAAGCTAGGTGACACCACAAACACAAGCTAGGTGACACC
>NW_026289760.1:55000-95908 GCF_023373465.1 Oncorhynchus keta | reverse complement strand
AGCAGGAGAGGAGGGACAGGAGCGAGGGACAGGGAGAGGAGCAGGAGAGGAGGAGGGGAGGAACAGGGAGGGACAGGGAGAGGAGCAGGAGAGGAGGGACAGGGAGAGGAGCAGGAGAGGAGGGACAGGAGCAGGAACAGAGGAGGAGGGACAGGGAGAGGAGCAGGAGAGGAGGGACAGGGAGGAGGAGGAGGAGGGGAGGGAGAGGGAGAGGAGAGAGGAGGGACAGGAGCAGGAGGAGGGAGGAGACACAGGGAGAGGAGCAGGAGAGGAGGGACAGGAGAGGAGGAGGGACAGGGAGAGGCAGGGACAGGGACAAGGAGGGAGCAGGAGAGGAGGGACAGGGAGAGGAGCAGGAGAGGAGGGACAGGGAGAGGAGCAGGAGAGGAGGGACAGGGAGAGGAGCAGGAGAGGAGGGACAGGGAGAGGAGCAGGAGAGGAGGGACAGGGAGAGGAGCAGGAGAGGAGGGACAGGGAGAGGAGCAGGAGAGGAGGGACAGGGAGAGGAGCAGGAGAGGAGGGACAGGGAGAGGAGCAGGAGAGGAGGGACAGGGAGAGGAGCAGGAGAGGAGGGACAGGGAGAGATGTGCAAGGAAGAAGAGGGAGAGATGAACATGAGTGAACCTGACCAGTACTGGTGATGTCAGCAGCTGTGAAGGAGCGGCTGGTTTCTTACTGATCTAGTCTACATCCCCGAGGATCAGCTGATCTAGCCTACATCCCAGGTGATCAGCTGATCTAGCCTACATCCCAGGTGATCAGCTGATCTAGCCTACATCCCCGAGGATCAGCTGATCTAGCCTACATCCCCGAGGATCAGCTGATCTAGTCTACATCCCCGATGATCAGCTGATCTAGTCTACATCCCCGATGATCAGCTGATCTAGTCTACATCCCCGATGATCAGCTGATTCTAGTCTACATCCCCGATGATCAGCTGATCTAGTCTACATCCCCGATGATCAGCTGATCTAGTCTACATCCCAGCTGATCAGCTGATCTAGTCTACATCCCCGATGATCAGCTGATCTAGTCTACATCCCTGATGATCAGCTGATCTAGTCTACATCCCAGCTGATCTAGTCTACATCCCCGATGATCAGCTGATCTAGTCTACATCCCAGCTGATCTAGTCTACATCCCCGATGATCAGCTGATCTAGTCTACATCCCCGATGATCAGCTGATCTAGTCTACATCCCAGCTGATCTAGTCTACATCCCCGATGATCAGCTGATCTAGTCTACATCCCAGATGATCAGCTGATCTAGTCTACATCCCCGAGGATCAGCTGATCTAGCCTACATCCCAGCTGATCTAGCCTACATCCCAGATGATCAGCTGATCTAGCCTACATCCCAGATGATCAGCTGATCTAGCCTACATCCCAGATGATCAGCTGATCTAGTCTACATCCCAGATGATCAGCTGATCTAGTCTACATCCCCGATGATCAGCTGATCTAGTCTACATCCCAGCTGATCTAGCCTACATCCCCGATGATCAGCTGATCTAGCCTACATCCCAGCTGATCTAGTCTACATCCCAGATGATCAGCTGATCTAGCCTACATCCCAGCTGATCTAGCCTACATCCCAGCTGATCTAGTCTACATCCCAGCTGATCTAGTCTACATCCCCGATGATCAGCTGATCTAGCCTACATCCCAGATGATCAGCTGATCTAGTCTACATCCCAGATGATCAGCTGATCTAGCCTACATCCCTGATGATCAGCTGATCTAGCCTACATCCCAGCTGATCAGCTGATCTAGCCTACATCCCAGCTGATCTAGCCTACATCCCAGCTGATCAACTGATCTAGCCTACATCCCCGATGATCTAGCCTACATCCCTGATGATCAGCTGATCTAGCCTACATCCCAGCTGATCTAGCCTACATCCCAGCTGATTAGCTGATCTAGTCTACATCCCCGATGATCAGCTGATCTAGCCTACATCCCTGATGATCAGCTGATCTAGTCTACATCCCTGATGATCAGCTGATCTAGCCTACATCCCTGATGATCAGCTGATCTAGCCTACATCCCAGCTGATCTAGCCTACATCCCCGATGATCAGCTGATCTAGTCTACATCCCCAATGATCAGCTGATCTAGTCTACATCCCCAATGATCAGCTGATCTAGTCTACATCCCCGATGATCAGCTGATCTAGCCTACATCCCAGCTGATCTAGCCTACATCCCAGCTGATCTAGCCTACATCCCCGATGATCAGCTGATCTAGCCTACATCCCCGATGATCAGCTGATCTAGCCTACATCCCAGCTGATCTAGTCTACATCCCCGATGATCAGCTGATCTAGTCTACATCCCCGATGATCAGCTGATCTAGTCTACATCCCCGATGATCAGCTGATCTAGTCTACATCCCAGCTGATCAGCTGATTCTAGTCTACATCCCAGCTGATCAGCTGATTCTAGTCTACATCCCAGCTGATCAGCTGATCTAGTCTACATCCCAGATGATCAGCTGATCTAGTCTACATCCCAGCTGATCTAGCCTACATCCCAGATGATCAGCTGATCTAGTCTACATCCCAGCTGATCTAGCCTACATCCCAGCTGATCTAGCCTACATCCCAGCTGATCTAGTCTACATCCCAGCTGATCTAGCCTACATCCCAGCTGATCTAGCCTACATCCCAGATGATCAGCTGATCTAGTCTACATCCCAGATGATCAGCTGATCTAGTCTACATCCCAGCTGATCTAGCCTACATCCCAGCTGATCTAGCCTACATCCCAGATGATCAGCTGATCTAGTCTACATCCCAGATGATCAGCTGATCTAGTCTACATCCCAGCTGATCTAGCCTACATCCCAGCTGATCTAGTCTACATCCCAGCTGATCTAGTCTACATCCCAGCTGATCTAGTCTACATCCCAGCTGATCTAGTCTACATCCCAGCTGATCTAGTCTACATCCCCGATGATCAGCTGATCTAGCCTACATCCCCGATGATCAGCTGATCTAGCCTACATCCCAGCTGATCTAGTCTACATCCCCGATGATCAGCTGATCTAGCCTACATCCCAGCTGATCAGCTGATCTAGCCTACATCCCAGCTGATCAGCTGATCTAGCCTACATCCCAGCTGATCTAGCCTACATCCCTGATGATCAGCTGATCTAGCCTACATCCCAGCTGATCAGCTGATCTAGCCTACATCCCCGATGATCTAGCCAACATCCCTGATGATCAGCTGATCTAGCCTACATCCCTGATGATCAGCTGATCTAGTCTACATCCCAGCTGATCTAGCCTACATCCCAGCTGATCTAGCCTACATCCCAGATGATCAGCTGATCTAGCCTACATCACAAGAAAATGGCTACATAAAAAAAAGGTGAATTTGGCTATAGAAGCAGTAGAAATGGAATGAGGTTTAATTTTTGGGAATGCTGTTGAATGGAATGAGGTTTAATTTTTGGGAATGCTGTTGAATGGAATGAGGTTTAATTTTTTGGGAATGCTGTTGAATGGAATGAGGTTTAATTTTTTAGAATGCTGTTGAATGGAATGAGGTTTAATTTTTGGGAATGCTGTTGAATGGAATGAGGTTTAATTTTTGGGAATGCTGTTGAATGGAATGAGGTTTAATTTTGGGGAATGCTGTTGAATGGAATGAGGTTTAATTTTGGGGAATGCTGTTGAATGGAATGAGGTTTAATTTTTGGGAATGCTGTTGAATGGAATGAGGTTTAATTTTTGGGAATGCTGTTGAATGGAATGAGGTTTAATTTTTGGGAATGCTGTTGAATGGAATGAGGTTTAATTTTTGGGAATGCTGTTTGGGAATGACGGTATAGTATTTATATGTTTATCAGCTGCCCCACCAAAGGTCTGTGCACGGCCCCGGTGTAGTCGTCATTCCTACCTGCACGAGGTCCAGTACCACCACTGGCTGCAGGACCCCTCTGTAGTGTTCCAGTAAGGCGTGTTCTGGTAAACCAGGCCGGGTCATGATGTGGTAGAGGACAGCGTCCAGCATGCCTTTACACACCGGCCTGTTCAGACTGCCGTCCACGATACGCCACGGACGACTGACGAACGACACGTCACACACGCCGCCGCTGTCGTCCTCTTCCTCGCGCAGACCGCTAGCTTCACCATCCTCTTCCTCACGCAGACCGCTAGCTTCACCATCCTCTTCCTCACGCAGACCGCTAGCTTCACCATCCTCTTCCTCAGCTAGAGATGAAAATGGCTTCTCGCCGTCGCCCACTGAGGAAAATAAAAAACACAATGAAACACACCGGTGAACAGATCGGGGGTCAGCTGTAGTCTGGGTAACGGGGTCAGCTGTAGTCTGGTTAACGGGGTCAGCTGTAGTCTGGTTAGCGGGGTCAGCTGTAGTCTGGTTAGCGGGGTCAGCTGTAGTCTGGTTAGCGGGGTCAGCTGTAGTCTGGTTAACGGGGTCAGCTGTAGCCTGGTTAACGGGGTCAGCTGTAGTCTGGTTAACGTGGTCAGCTGTAGTCTGGTTAACGGGGTCAGCTGTAGTCTGGTTAACGGGGTCAGCTGTAGTCTGGTTAATGTGGTCAGCTGTAGTCTGGTTAATGTGGTCAGCTGTAGTCTGGTTAACGGGGTCAGCTGTAGTCTGGTTAACGGGGTCAGCTGTAGTCTGGTTAGCGGGGTCAGCTGTAGTCTGGTTAACGGGGTCAGCTGTAGTCTGGTTAACGGGGTCAGCTGTAGTCTGGTTAGCGGGGTCAGCTGTAGTCTGGTTAGCGGGGTCAGCTGTAGTCTGGTTAGCGGGGTCAGCTGTAGTCTGGTTAGCGGGGTCAGCTGTAGTCTGGTTAGCGGGGTCAGCTGTAGTCTGAAGTTAACGGGGGTCAGCTGTAGTCTGGTTAACGGGGTCAGCTGTAGTCTGGTTAACGGGGTCAGCTGTAGTCTGGTTAGCGGGTCAGCTGTAGTCTGAAGTTAACGGGGGTCAGCTGTAGTCTGGTTAACGGGGTCAGCTGTAGTCTGGTTAACGGGGTCAGCTGTAGTCTGAAGTTAACGTGGTCAGCTGTAGTCTGAAGTTAACGGGGGTCAGCTGTAGTCTGAAGTTAACGGGGTCAGCTGTAGTCTGGTTAACGGGGGTCAGCTGTAGTCTGAAGTTAACGGGGGTCAGCTGTAGTCTGGTTAACGTGGTCAGCTGTAGTCTGGTTAACGTGGTCAGCTGTAGTCTGAAGTTAACGGGGTCAGCTGTAGTCTGAAGTTAACGGGGTCAGCTGTAGTCTGAAGTTAACGGGGGTCAGCTGTAGTCTGAAGTTAACGGGGGTCAGCTGTAGTCTGAAGTTAACGGGGTCAGCTGTAGTCTGGTTAACGTGGTCAGCTGTAGTCTGGTTAACGTGGTCAGCTGTAGTCTGGTTAACGTGGTCAGCTGTAGTCTGAAGTTAACGGGGGTCAGCTGTAGTCAGGTTAACGGGGTCAGCTGTAGTCTGGTTAACGTGGTCAGCTGTAGTCTGGTTAACGTGGTCAGCTGTAGTCTGAAGTTAACGGGGGTCAGCTGTAGTCAGGTTAACGGGGTCAGCTGTAGTCTGAAGTTAACGGGGTCAGCTGTAGTCTGGTTAACGGGGGTCAGCTGTAGTCTGGTTAACGGGGTCAGCTGTAGTCTGGTTAACGTGGGTCAGCTGTAGTCTGGTTAACGTGGGTCAGCTGTAGTCTGGTTAACGGGGTCAGCTGTAGTCTGGTTAACGTGGGTCAGCTGTAGTCTGGTTAACGTGGTCAGCTGTAGTCTGGTTAACGTGGTCAGCTGCAGTCTGGTTAACGTGGTCAGCTGCAGTCTGGTTAACGGGGTCAGCTGTAGTCTGGTTAACGGGGTCAGCTGTAGTCTGGTTAACGTGGGTCAGCTGTAGTCTGGTTAACGTGGTCAGCTGTAGTCTGGTTAACGTGGTCAGCTGTAGTCTGGTTAACGTGGTCAGCTGTAGTCTGGTTAACGTGGTCAGCTGTAGTCTGGTTAACGTGGTCAGCTGTAGTCTGAAGTTAACGGGGTCAGCTGTAGTCTGGTTAACGGGGTCAGCTGTAGTCTGGTTAACGTGGTCAGCTGTAGTCTGGTTAACGGGGTCAGCTGTAGTCTGAAGTTAACGGGGGTCAGCTGTAGTCTGAAGTTAACGGGGGTCAGCTGTAGTCTGAAGTTAACGGGGTCAGCTGTAGTCTGGTTAACGTGGTCAGCTGTAGTCTGGTTAACGTGGTCAGCTGTAGTCTGGTTAACGGGGTCAGCTGTAGTCTGAAGTTAACGGGGGTCAGCTGTAGTCTGAAGTTAACGGGGGTCAGCTGTAGTCTGGTTAACGGGGTCAGCTGTAGTCTGGTTAACGTGGTCAGCTGTAGTCTGAAGTTAACGGGGTCAGCTGTAGTCTGAAGTTAACGGGGTCAGCTGTAGTCTGGTTAACGGGGTCAGCTGTAGTCTGGTTAACGGGGTCAGCTGTAGTCTGGTTAACGGGTCAGCTGTAGTCTGGTTAACGTGGTCAGCTGTAGTCTGGTTAACGTGGTCAGCTGTAGTCTGGTTAACGTGGTCAGCTGTAGTCTGGTTAACGTGGTCAGCTGTAGTCTGGTTAACGTGGTCAGCTGTAGTCTGGTTAACGTGGTCAGCTGTAGTCTGGTTAACGTGGTCAGCTGTAGTCTGGTTAACGGGGGTCAGCTGTAGTCTGAAGTTAACGGGGTCAGCTGTAGTCTGAAGTTAACGGGGGTCAGCTGTAGTCTGGTTAACGGGGTCAGCTGTAGTCTGAAGTTAACGGGGTCAGCTGTAGTCTGGTTAACGGGGTCAGCTGTAGTCTGAAGTTAACGGGGGTCAGCTGTAGTCTGGTTAACGGGGTCAGCTGTAGTCTGGTTAACGGGGTCAGCTGTAGTCTGAAGTTAACGGGGGTCAGCTGTAGTCTGGTTAACGGGGTCAGCTGTAGTCTGGTTAACGGGGTCAGCTGTAGTCTGAAGTTAACGGGGTCAGCTGTAGTCTGGTTAACGTGGTCAGCTGTAGTCTGGTTAACGTGGTCAGCTGTAGTCTGGTTAACGGGGTCAGCTGTAGTCTGGTTAACAGGGTCAGCTGTAGTCTGGTTAACGGGGTCAGCTGTAGTCTGGTTAACGGGGTCAGCTGTAGTCTGGTTAACGGGGGTCAGCTGTAGTCTGGTTAACGGGGGTCAGCTGTAGTCTCAGTGGTCTGGTTAACGGGGTCAGCTGTAGTCTGGTTAACGGGGTCAGCTGTAGTCTGGTTAACGTGGTCAGCTGTAGTCTGGTTAACGGGGTCAGCTGTAGTCTGGTTAACGTGGTCAGCTGTAGTCTGAAGTTAACGTGGTCAGCTGTAGTCTGAAGTTAACGTGGTCAGCTGTAGTCTGGTTAACGGGGGTCAGCTGTAGTCTGGTTAACGTGGTCAGCTGTAGTCTGGTTAACGGGGTCAGCTGTAGTCTGGTTAACGGGGTCAGCTGTAGTCTGAAGTTAACGGGGGTCAGCTGTAGTCTGGTTAACGGGGTCAGCTGTAGTCTGGTTAACGGGTCAGCTGTAGTCTGGTTAACGGGGTCAGCTGTAGTCTGAAGTTAACGGGGTCAGCTGTAGTCTGAAGTTAACGGGGGTCAGCTGTAGTCTGAAGTTAACGGGGGTCAGCTGTAGTCTGGTTAACGGGGGTCAGCTGTAGTCTGAAGTTAACGGGGGTCAGCTGTAGTCTGGTTAACGGGTCAGCTGTAGTCTGAAGTTAACGGGGGTCAGCTGTAGTCTGGTTAACGGGGTCAGCTGTAGTCTGAAGTTAACGGGGTCAGCTGTAGTCTGGTTAACGGGGTCAGCTGTAGTCTGAAGTTAACGGGGGTCAGCTGTAGTCTGGTTAACGGGGGTCAGCTGTAGTCTGGTTAACGTGGTCAGCTGTAGTCTGGTTAACGTGGTCAGCTGAAGTCTGAAGTTAACGGGGGTCAGCTGAAGTCTGGGTAACGAGGTCAGTTGTAGTCTGGTTAACGTGGTCAGCTGAAGTCTGGTTAACGTGGTCAGCTGTAGTCTGAAGTTAACGGGGGTCAGCTGTAGTCTGGTTAACGGGGGTCAGCTGTAGTCTGGTTAACGGGGGTCAGCTGTAGTCTGGTTAACGGGGGTCAGCTGTAGTCTGGTTAACGGGGGTCAGCTGTAGTCTGGTTAACGGGGTCAGCTGTAGTCTGGTTAACGGGGGTCAGCTGTAGTCTGGTTAACAGGGGTCAGCTGAAGTCTGGTTAACGGGGTCAGCTGTAGTCTGGTTAACGGGGGTCAGCTGTAGTCTGGTTAACGTAGTCTGAAGTTAACGGGGGTCAGCTGAAGTCTCACCTGTGCTCTGTTCTGTCTCAATGGTAGATGATGGTTCCTCTTGTACCCTCTCTTCTTCTTTCCCTGCCTCCTCCTCTCTTCTCTTCATCCATCTCTCCTCTGCAGTCTCGTTCCTGTCTTTCTCTTCAGGCTGCATCTTCTCCTCCTCCTCCTCCTCCTCCTCCTCCTCCTCCGGTGTCTCATCCCTCTTCTCAACCTCCTCTTCCTCCATCAGCGTTTCTCTTCTCCCTCTCTTACTACGTGGTTCCTGCTCTCTGGGGGCCACCATTCTTCTCTTGCGGAGGAGGGGGTTGTGGTGCTTTCTGTCCCCAAAGGCAGAGGCTCCTCGCTGGGTTTGGTGTGGCCGGTCTCTCTGACTCTCTGTGGAGGTCAGTAGCCAGGGCTCAGCGTGACTCAGTAACACCAGACGCACTGAGCTCCCTCCCACCTCCAACACCAGCTCTTCCTCCAGCAAGTCCTACAGCCAATCACAGAGGAGAAAATGGACACATGAAACAATCACAGAGCAGAGGTTCAGTATAGACAGGGAAGGAGACCAATTAGGGAGGAGAGAAAGACGACAAACTCCAAATGAAAGTGTGTTACAGTGTGTCTCTACCTGTATGTACCGCTGCAGACCTCTGGTCCGTCCGTCTCTCGGGTCGGCCAGGTGTGTGTGTGATGTCACCAGGTCCCGCCTGTCCAATCCGAAGGCTCCGTGTCTCTCCAGTGTTGCTCTGAGCTCTGCCACAGCACCAATGTCCTCTGGGCTATACCCTCTCTGAGTCACCAGACGCCCCTCACACACCTCTACGGAGGAGGAGGGGGAGAAGGGGAGGGGGGAGGAGGAGGGAGAGGAGGAGGAGGAGGGATGGGCTCTGAGGGAATGGGAGAGTAAAGAGGGGAGGAGAGAGGGACCGTGTCTGGAGAAGTCTATGGGAGGAGAGTCTGAGAGGAGGAGAGAGAGGATGAAGGAGAGAGGGCGAGGGAAGGGGAAGAGAGATGAAGGAGAGAGGAGGGAGGGGGAAGAGAGAGATGAGGGAGGGGGAAGAGAGAGATGAGGGAGAGAGGAGGGAGGGGAAAGAGAGAGATGAGGGAGAGAGGAGGGAGGGGGAGAGAGAGATGAGGGAGAGAGAGGGAGGGGAGAGAGATGAAGGAGAGATGAGGGAGGGGGAAGAGAGAAATGAGGGAGAGAGGAGGGAGGGGGAAGAGAGAAATGAGGGAGAGAGGAGGGAGGGGAAAGAGAGAGATGAGGGAGAGAGGAGGGAGGGGAAAGAGAGAGATGAGGGAGAGAGGAGGGAGGGGAAAGAGAGAGATGAGGGAGAGAGGAGGGAGGGGGAAGAGAGAGATGAGGGAGAGAGGAGGGAGGGGGAAGAGAGAGATGAGGGAGAGAGGGGGAGGGGAAGAGAGATGAGGGAGAGGAGGGAGGGGAAAGAGAGAGATGAGGGAGAGAGGGAGGGAGGGGAAAGAGAGAGATGAGGGAGAGAGGGAGGGAGGGAGGGAGATGAGGGAGAGGGATGAAGAGGAGATGAGGGCGAGGGAGGGGAAGACAGAGATGAGGGAGAGAGGAGGGCGAGGGAGGGGAAGACAGAGATGAGGGAGAGAGGAGGGCGAGGGAGGAGGGAGAGTAGGGTGAGGGAGGGGGGGAGAGAGAGATGAGGGTGAGGGAGGGGGAGAGAGATGAGGGCGAGAGAGAGAGAATTCTTATGTGTATGTTTAGGTGTGGTTAATAAACAGTGTGTGTACAGGTGTGTGTACCTACCCTGGGTAGTAAACAGTGTGTGTACAGGTGTGTGTACCTACCCTGGGTAGTAAACAGTGTGTGTACAGGTGTGTGTACCTACCCTGGGTAGTAAACAGTGTGTGTACAGGTGTGTGTACCTACCCTGGGTAGTAAACAGTGTGTGTACAGGTGTGTGTACCTACCCTGGGTAGTAAACAGTGTGTGTACAGGTGTGTACCTACCCTGGGTAGTAAACAGTGTGTGTACAGGTGTGTGTCGTAGATGTAGTCTCATGGTGCACGATTCCACCACGATACTATCGTTGGTGTTGAGGTTTCGGAGGTTGACGATCCCTGGAACGCAGTATCCACGCATCATCAGGTACTAAACAGTGTGGGACGCCTTGTGAGCCCTCACCTCGATCCGACAGGCCCCTCGTTCTCCTCATCATCATCATCATCCTCAGCCAGCACTGAGATACTGAGAGAAGAGACAAAGAGAGAGAGAGAGAGACAGACGGGGCGGAGAGAGAGAGAGACAGACGGGGCGGAGAGACCTAGAGACAGACGGGGGCGGAGAGAGAGACAGACGGGGCGGAGAGAGAGAGACAGACGGGGGCGGAGAGAGAGAGACAGACGGGGCAGAGAGAGAGAGACAGACGGGGCGGAGAGAGAGAGACAGACGGGGGCGGAGAGAGAGAGACAGACGGGGCGGAGAGACAGACGGGGCGGAGAGAGAGAGACAGACGGGGCGGAGAGAGAGAGAGACAGACGGGGAGGAGAGAGAGAGAGAGAGACAGACGGGGCGGAGAGAGAGAGAGAGACAGACGGGGCGGAGAGAGAGAGAGACAGACGGGGGAGAGAGAGAGAGAGACAGAGACGGGGCGAGAGAGAGAGAGAGACAGACGGGGCGGAGAGAGAGACAGACAGGGGAGGAGAGAGAGACAGACGGGGAGGAGAGAGAGACAGACGGGGCGGAGAGAGAGAGAGACAGACGGGGGCGGAGAGAGAGAGAGAGACAGACGGGGGCGGAGAGAGAGAGAGAGACAGACGGGGGGGGAGGGAGAGAGAGACAGACGGGGGCGGAGAGAGAGAGACAGACGGGGGGGAGAGAGAGAGAGAGACAGACGGGGGGAGAGAGAGAGAGAGACAGACGGGGGCAGAGAGAGAGAGAGACAGACGGGGCGGAGAGAGAGAGAGACAGACGGGGGCGGAGAGAGAGAGAGACAGACGGGGCGGAGAGAGAGAGAGAGACAGACGGGGGCGGAGAGAGAGAGAGACAGACGGGGGCGGAGAGAGAGAGAGAGACAGACGGGGCGGAGAGAGAGAGAGAGACAGACGGGGGCAGAGAGAGAGAGAGAGAGACAGACGGGGAGAGAGACAGACGGGGGCGGAGAGAGAGAGACAGACGGGGGCGGAGAGAGAGAGACAGACGGGGGCGGAGAGAGAGAGACAGACGGGGCGGAGAGAGAGAGACAGACGGGGCGGAGAGAGAGAGACAGACGGGGCGGAGAGAGAGAGACAGACGGGGCGGAGAGAGAGACAGACGGGGGCGGAGAGAGAGAGAGAGACAGACGGGGGCGGAGAGAGAGAGAGACAGACGGGGGCGGAGAGAGAGAGAGAGACGGGGGCGGAGAGAGAGAGACAGACGGGGCGGAGAGAGAGACAGACGGGGCGGAGAGAGAGAGAGACAGACGGGGGCGGAGAGAGTAAGACAGACGTGGGCGGAGAGAGAGAGAGAGACAGACGGGGCGGAGAGAGAGACAGACAGACGGGGGCGGAGAGAGAGAGACAGACGGGGCGGAGAGAGAGAGACAGACGGGGGCGGAGAGAGAGAGACAGACGGGGCGGAGAGAGAGAGACAGACGGGGCGGAGAGAGAGAGACAGACGGGGTAGAGAGAGAGACAGACGGGGCGGAGAGAGAGAGACAGACGGGGGCGGAGAGAGAGAGACAGACGGGGCGGAGAGAGAGAGACAGACGGGGCGGAGAGAGAGAGACAGACCTGGGCGGAGAGAGACAGACAGACGGGGCGAGAGAGAGAGAGAGACAGACGGGGCGGAGAGAGAGAGAGACAGACGGGTGCGAGAGAGAGAGAGACAGACGGGGCGGAGAGAGAGAGAGAGACAGACGGGGGCGGGAGAGAGAGAGACAGACGGGGGCGGAGAGAGAGAGAGACAGACGGAGGCGGAGAGAGAGAGACAGACGGGGCGGAGAGAGAGAAACAGACGGGGGCGGAGAGAAAGAGACAGACGGGGCAGAGAGAGAGAGACAGACGGGGAGGAGAGAGAGAGACAGACGGGGCGGAGAGAGAGACAGACGGGGCGGAGAGAGAGAGACAGACGGGGCGGAGAGAGAGACAGACGGGGCGGAGAGAGAGAGACAGACGGGGAGAGAGAGAGAGAGACAGACGGGGGCGGAGAGAGAGAGAGACAGACGGGGCGGAGAGAGAGAGACAGACGGGGCAGAGAGAGAGAGAGACAGACGGGGCGGAGAGAGAGAGAGACAGACGGGGCGGAGAGAGAGAGAGAGACAGACGGGGCAGAGAGAGAGAGACAGACGGGGAGGAGAGAGAGAGACAGACGGGGCGGAGAGAGAGAGACAGATGGGGCGGAGAGAGAGAGACAGATGGGGCGGAGAGAGAGAGACAGACGGGGGCGGAGAGAGAGAGACAGACGGGGCGGAGAGAGAGAGACAGACGGGGCGGAGAGAGAGAGACAGACGGGGGCGGAGAGAGAGAGACAGACGGGGCGGAGAGAGAGACAGACGGGGCGGAGAGAGAGAGACAGACGGGGCGGAGAGAGAGAGACAGACGGGGCGGAGAGAGAGAGAGACAGACGGGGGCGGAGAGAGAGACAGACGGGGCGGAGAGAGAGAGACGGGGCAGAGAGAGACAGACGGGGCAGAGAGAGAGACAGACGGGGCGGAGAGAGAGAGACAGACGGGGGCGGAGAGAGAGAGACAGACGGGGGCGGAGAGAGAGAGACAGACGGGGCGGAGAGAGAGAGACAGACGGGGCGGAGAGAGAGAGACAGACGGGGCGGAGAGAGAGAGAGAGACGGGGGGCGGAGAGAGAGAGACAGACGGGGGCAGAGAGAGACAGACGGGGCGGAGAGAGAGAGAGACAGACGGGGGCGGAGAGAGAGAGAGACAGACGGGGGCGGAGAGAGAGAGAGACAGACGGGGAGGAGAGAGAGACAGAGGGGGCGGAGAGAGACAGACGGGCGGAGAGAGAGAGACAGACGGGGCGGAGAGAGAGAGACAGACGGGGCGGAGAGAGAGAGACAGACGGGGGCGGAGAGAGAGAGAGAGAGACAGACGGGGCGGAGAGAGAGAGAGACAGACGGGGCGGAGAGAGAAAGACAGACGGGGGCGGAGAGAGAGAGACAGACGGGGGCGGAGAGAGAGAGAGAGAGACAGACGGGGCGGAGAGAGAGAGAGACAGACGGAGGCGGAGAGAGAGAGAGACAGACGGGGGCGGAGAGAGACAGACAGACGGGGCGGAGAGAGAGAGACAGACGGGGCGGGAGAGAGAGAGAGAGAGACAGACGGGGGCGGAGAGAGAGAGACAGACGGAGGCGGAGAGAGAGAGAGAGAGACAGACGGGGGCGGAGAGAGAGACAGACGGGGCGGAGAGAGAGAGACAGACGGGGGCGGAGAGAGAGAGACAGACGGGGCGGAGAGAGAGAGACAGACGGGGCGGAGAGAGAGAGAGAGACAGACGGGGAGAGAGAGAGAGAGAGACAGACGGGGCGGAGAGAGAGACAGACGGGGCGGAGAGAGAGAGACAGACGGGGAGAGAGAGAGAGAGACAGACGGGGGCGGAGAGAGAGAGAGACAGACGGGGCGGAGAGAGAGAGACAGACGGGGCGGAGAGAGAGAGAGAGACAGACGGGGCAGAGAGAGAGAGACAGACGGGGGCGGAGAGAGAGAGACAGACGGGGCGGAGAGAGAGAGAGAGAGACAGACGGGGCGGAGAGAGAGAGACAGACGGGGGCGGAGAGAGAAAGACAGACGGGGCGGAGAGAGAGAGAGAGAGACAGACGGGGCGAGAGAGAGAGAGAGACAGACGGGGCGGAGAGAGAGAGAGAGAGACAGACGGGGCGGAGAGAGAGAGACAGACGGGGCGGAGAGAGAGAGAGAGACAGACGGGGCGGAGAGAGAGAGAGAGAGACAGACGGGGGCGGAGAGAGAGAGAGAGACAGACGGGGCGGAGAGAGAGAGAGACAGACGGGGCGGAGAGAGAGAGACAGACGGGGGCGGAGAGAGAGAGAGAGACAGACGGGGGCGGAGAGAGAGAGACAGACGGGGGCAGAGAGAGAGAGACAGACGGGGGGCAGAGAGAGAGAGACAGACGGGGCGGAGAGAGAGAGAGAGAGACAGACGGGGGGCGGAGAGAGAAGACAGACGGGGCGGAGAGAGAGAGACAGACGGGGGGGCGGAGAGAGAGAGACAGACGGGGCGGAGAGAGAGACAGACGGGGCGGAGAGAGAGAGAGAGACAGACAGGGTAGAGAGAGAGAGAGAGACACAGACGGGGCGGGAGAGAGAGAGAGACAGACAGACGGGGGCAGAGAGAGAGAGAGAGACAGACGGGGCAGAGAGAGAGAGAGAGACAGACGGGGGCGGAGAGAGAGAGAGAGAGACAGACGGGGCGGAGAGAGAGAGACAGACGGGGCAGAGAGAGAGAGAGAGACGGGGCGGAGAGAGAGAGAGACAGACAGGGGAGAGAGAGAGACAGACGGGGGCAGAGAGAGAGAGAGAGAGACAGACAGGGGCAGAGAGACAGGGGCAGAGAGACACAGACAGGGGCAGAGAGACACAGACAGGGGCAGAGAGACACAGACAGGGCAGAGAGACACAGACAGGGGCAGAGAGACACAGACAGGGGCAGAGAGACACAGACAGGGGCAGAGAGACACAGACAGGGGCAGAGAGACACAGACAGGGGCAGAGAGACAGACAGGGGCAGAGAGACAGACAGGGGCAGAGAGACAGACAGGGGCAGAGAGACAGACAGGGGCAGAGAGACAGACAGGGGCAGAGAGACAGACAGGGGCAGAGAGACAGACAGGGGCAGAGAGACAGACAGGGGCAGAGAGACAGACAGGGGCAGAGAGACAGACAGGGGCAGAGAGAGAGAGAGAGACAGACGGGGGCGGAGAGGGAGAGAGAGAGACAGACGGGGGCAGAGAGAGACAGACGGGGGGCGGAGAGAGAGAGAGAGACAGACGGGGGCGGAGAGAGAGAGAGAGAGACAGACGGGGGAGGAGAGAGAGAGACAGACGGGGGCGGAGAGAGAGAGAGAGAGAGACAGACAGGGGCAGAGAGACACAGACAGGGGCAGAGAGACACAGACAGGGGCAGAGAGACACAGACAGGGGCAGAGAGACACAGACAGGGGCAGAGAGACAGACAGGGGCAGAGAGACACAGACAGGGGCGGAGAGACACAGACAGGGGCGGAGAGACACAGACAGGGGCAGAGAGACACAGACAGGGGCAGAGAGACAGACAGGGGCAGAGAGACACAGACAGAGAGACACAGACAGAGAGACACAGACAGGGGCAGAGAGACACAGACAGGGGCAGAGAGACACAGACAGGGGCAGAGAGACACAGACAGGGGCAGAGAGAGACATACAGGGGCAGAGAGACAGACAGGGGCAGAGAGACAGACAGGGGCAGAGAGAGACAGACAGGGGCAGAGAGACACAGACAGGGGCAGAGACACAGACAGGGGCAGAGAGACAGACAGGGGCAGAGAGACACAGACAGGGGCAGAGAGACACAGACAGGGGCAGAGAGACACAGACAGGGGCAGAGAGACACAGACAGGGGCAGAGAGACACAGACAGGGGCAGAGAGACACAGACAGGGGCAGAGAGACACAGACAGGGGCAGAGAGACACAGACAGGGGCAGAGAGACACAGACAGGGGCAGAGAGACACAGACAGGGGCAGAGAGACACAGACAGGGGCAGAGAGACACAGACAGGGGCAGAGAGACACAGACAGGGGCAGAGAGACACAGACAGGGGCAGAGAGACACAGACAGGGGCAGAGAGACAGACAGGGGCAGAGAGACAGACAGGGGCAGAGAGACAGACAGGGGCAGAGAGACAGACAGGGCAGAGAGACAGACAGGGGCAGAGAGACAGACAGGGCAGAGAGACAGACAGGGGCAGAAGACAGACAGGGGCAGAGAGAACAGGGCAGAGAGACAGACAGGGGCAGAGAGACAGACAGGGGCAGAGAGACAGACAGGGGCAGAGAGACAGACAGGGGCAGAGAGACAGACAGGGGCAGAGAGAGACAGGGCATCAGTAAATATGAGAATATGGAACAATACAATATGGACCTCCACTACTTATTTATTTGGACTGGGAAGATTTGTCTCTATACTCCGGCCTGGTGTCTCTATACTCCGGCCTGGTGTCTCTATACTCCGGCCTGGTGTCTCTATACTCCGGCCTGGTGTCTCTATACTCCGGCCTGGTGTCTCTATACTCCGGCCTGGTGTCTCTATACTCCGGCCTGGTGTCTCTATACTCCAGCATGCTGTCTCTATACTCCAGCATGGTGTCTCTATACTCCAGCATGGTGTCTCTATACTCCAGCATGGTGTCTCTATACTCCAGCATGGTGTCTCTATACTCCAGCATGGTGTCTCTATACTCCATGGATTTGTCTCTATACTCCATGGATTTGTCTCTATACTCCATGGATTTGTCTCTATACTCCATGGATTGTTTAATTGTACTGTATAATAATATGGATCTGGGGCTATAGGGGACTGTATAATAATATAGATCTATAGGGGACTGTATAATAATATGGATCTGGGACTATAGGGGACTGTATAATAATATGGATCTGGGGCTATAGGGGACTGTATTATAATATGGATCTATAGGGGACTGTATAATAATATGGATCTGGGGCTATAGGGGACTGTATAATAATATGGATCTGGGGCTATAGGGGCTTGTATAATAATATGGATCTGGGGCTATAGGGGACTGTATAATAATATGGATCTATAGGGGACTGTATAATAATATGGATCTGGGGCTATAGGGGACTGTATAATAATATGGATCTGGGGCTATAGGGGCTTGTATAATAATATGGATCTGGGGCTATAGGAGACTGTATAATAATATGGATCTGGGGCTATAGGGGCTTGTATAATAATATGGATCTGGGGCTATAGGAGACTGTATTATAATATGGATCTGGGGCTATAGGGGACTGTATAATAATATGGATCTGGGGCTATAGGGGACTGTATAATAATATGGATCTGGGGCTATAGGGGCTTGTATAATAATATGGATCTGGGGCTATAGGAGACTGTATTATAATATGGATCTGGGGCTATAGGGGACTGTATTATAATATGGATCTGGGGCTATAGGGGACTGCATAATAATATGGATCTGGGACTATAGGGGACTGTATAATAATATGGATCTGGGCTATAGGGGACTGTATAATAATATGGATCTGGGGCTATAGGGGCTTGTATAATAATATGGATCTGGGGCTATAGGGGACTGCATAATAATATGGATCTGGGACTATAGGGGACTGTATAATAATATGGATCTGGGGCTATAGGGGACTGTATAATAATATGGATCTGGGGCTATAGGGGCTTGTATAATAATATGGATCTGGGGCTATAGGAGACTGTATTATAATATGGATCTGGGGCTATAGGGGACTGTATAATAATATGGATCTGGGGCTATAGGGGACTGTATAATAATATGGATCTGGGGCTATAGGGGACTGTATAATAATATGGATCTGGGGCTATAGGGGACTGTATAATAATATGGATCTGGGGCTATAGGGGACTGTATAATAATATGGATCTGGGGCTATAGGGGACTGTATAATAATATGGATCTGGGGCTATAGGGGACTGTATAATAATATGGATCTGGGGCTATAGGGGACTGTATAATAATATGGATCTGGGGCTATAGGGGACTGTATAATAATATGGATCTGGTACTATAGGGGACTGTATAATAATATGGATCTGGGGCTATAGGGGACTGTATAATAATATGGATCTGGATCTATAGGGGACTGTATAATAATATGGATCTGGGGCTATAGGGGACTGTATAATAATATGGATCTGGGGCTATAGGGGACTGTATAATAATATGGATCTGGGGCTATAGGGGACTGTATAATAATATGGATCTGGGGCTATAGGGGACTGTATAATAATATGGATCTATAGGGGACTGTATAATAATATGGATCTGGGGCTATAGGGGACTGTATAATAATATGGATCTGGGACTGTATAATAATATGGATCTATAGGGGACTGTAAAATAATATGGATCTGGGGCTATAGGGGACTGTATAATAATATGGATCTGGGGCTATAGGGGACTGTATAATAATATGGATCTGGGGCTATAGGGGACTGTATAATAATATGGATCTGGGACTATAGGGGACTGTATAATAATATGGATCTGGTACTATAGGAGACTGTATAATAATATGGATCTGGGACTATAGGGGACTGTATAATAATATGGATCTATAGGGGACTGTATAATAATATGGATCTGGGGCTATAGGGGACTGTATAATAATATAGATCTGGGGCTATATGGGACTGTATAATAATATGGATCTGGGGCTATAGGAGACTGTATAATAATATGGATCTGGGACTATAGGGGACTGTATAATAATATGGATCTGGGGCTATAGGAGACTGTATAATAATATAGATCTGGGGCTATAGGGGACTGTATAATAAAATGGATCTGGGACTATAGGGGACTGTATAATAATATGGATCTGGGGCTATAGGGGACTGTATAATAATATGGATCTGGGACTATAGGGGACTGTATAATAATATGGATCTGGGGCTATAGGGGACTGTATAATAATATGGATCTGGGACTATAGGGGACTGTATAATAATATGGATCTGGGGCTATAGGGGACTGTATAATAATATGGATCTGGGGCTATAGGGGACTGTATAATAATATGGATCTGGGGCTATAGGGGACTGTATAATAATATGGATCTGGGGCTATAGGGGACTGTATAATAATATGGATCTATAGGGGACTGTATAATAATATGGATCTGGGACTATAGGGGACTGTATAATAATATGGATCTATAGGGGACTGTAAAATAATATGGATCTGGGGCTATAGGGGACTGTATAATAATATGGATCTGGGACTATAGGGGACTGTATAATAATATGGATCTATAGGGGACTGTATAATAATATGGATCTGGGGCTATAGGGGACTGTATAATAATATGGATCTGGGACTATAGGGGACTGTATAATAATATGGATCTATAGGGGACTGTATAATAATATGGATCTGGGACTATAGGGGACTGTATAATAATATGGATCTATAGGGGACTGTAAAATAATATGGATCTGGGGCTATAGGGGACTGTATAATAATATGGATCTGGGGCTATAGGGGACTGTATAATAATATGGATCTGGGACTATAGGGGACTGTATAATAATATGGATCTGGGGCTATAGGGGCTTGTATAATAATATGGATCTGGGGCTATAGGGGACTGCATAATAATATGGATCTGGGGCTATAGGGGACTGTATAATAATATGGATCTGGGGCTATAGGGGACTGTATAATAATATGGATCTATAGGGGACTGTATAATAATATGGATCTATAGGGGACTGTATAATAATATGGATCTGGGGCTATAGGGGACTGTATAATAATATGGATCTGGGACTGTATAATAATATCGATCTGGGACTATAGGGGACTGTATAATAATATGGATCTGGGACAATAGGGGACTGCATAATAATATGGATCTGGGGCTATAGGGGACTGTATAATAATATGGATCTGGGGCTATAGGGGACTGTATAATAATATGGATCTGGGGCTATAGGGGACTGTATAATAATATGGATCTGGGGCTATAGGGGACTGTATAATAATATGGATCTGGGGCTATAGGGGACTGTATAATAATATGGATCTGGGACTATAGGGGACTGTATAATAATATGGATCTGGGGCTATAGGGGACTGTATAATAATATGGATCTGGGACTATAGGGGACTGTATAATAATATGGATCTGGGACTATAGGAGACTGTATAATAATATGGATCTGGGACTATAGGGGACTGTATAATAATATGGATCTGGGGCTATAGGGGACTGTATAATAATATGGATCTGGGGCTATAGGGGACTGTATAATAATATGGATCTGGAGCTATAGGGGACTGTATAATAATATGGATCTGGGGCTATAGGGGACTGTATAATAAAATGGATCTGGGGCTATAGGGGACTGTATAATAATATGGATCTGGGGCTATAGGGGACTGTATAATAATATGGATCTGGGGCTATAGGGGACTGTATAATAATATGAATCTGGGGCTATAGGGGACTGTATAATAATATAGATCTGGGGCTATAGGGGACTGTATAATAATATGGATCTGGGGCTATAAGGGACTGTATAATAATATGGATCTGGGGCTATAGGGGACTGTATAATAATATGGATCTGGGGCTATAGGGGCCTGTATAATAATATGGATCTGGGGCTATA
Source organism: Oncorhynchus keta (assembly GCF_023373465.1). NCBI lineage: Eukaryota > Metazoa > Chordata > Actinopteri > Salmoniformes > Salmonidae > Oncorhynchus > Oncorhynchus keta. The sequence goes on along the minus strand of NW_026289760.1, from coordinate 75,299 downwards.
GGGGACTGTATAATAATATGGATCTATAGGGGACTGTATAATAATATGGATCTATAGGGGACTGTATAATAATATGGATCTATAGGGGACTGTATAATAATATGGATCTGGGGCTATAGGGGACTGTATAATAATATGGACCTGGGGCTATAGGGGACTGTATTATAATATGGATCTGGGGCTATAGGAGACTGTATAATATGGATCTGGGGCTATAGGGGACTGTATAATATGGATCTGGGGCTATAGGGGACTGTATAATAATATGGATCTGGGGCTATAGGGGACTGTATAATAATATGGATCTGGGGCTATAGGGGACTGTATAATAATATGGATCTGGAGCTATAGGGGACTGTATAATAATATGGATCTGGGGCTATAGGGGACTGTATAATAAAATGGATCTGGGGCTATAGGGGACTGTATAATAATATGGATCTGGGGCTATAGGGGACTGTATAATAATATGGATCTGGGGCTATAGGGGACTGTATAATAATATGGATCTGGGGCTATAGGGGACTGTATAATAATATAGATCTGGGGCTATAGGGGACTGTATAATAATATGGATCTGGGGCTATAAGGGACTGTATAATAATATGGATCTGGGGCTATAGGGGACTGTATAATAATATGGATCTGGGGCTATAGGGGCCTGTATAATAATATGGATCTGGGGCTATAGGGGACTGTATAATAATATGGATCTATAGGGGACTGTATAATAATATGGATCTATAGGGGACTGTATAATAATATGGATCTATAGGGGACTGTATAATAATATGGATCTATAGGGGACTGTATAATAATATGGATCTGGGGCTATAGGGGACTGTATAATAATATAGATCTGGGGCTATAGGGGACTGTATAATAATATAGATCTGGGGCTATAGGGGACTGTATAATAATATGGATCTGGGGCTATAGGGGACTGTATAATAATATGGATCTGGGGCTATAGGGGACTGTATAATAATATAGATCTGGGGCTATAGGGGACTGTATAATAATATAGATCTGGGGCTATAGGGGACTGTATAATAATATGGATCTGGGGCTATAAGGGACTGTATAATAATATGGATCTGGGGCTATAGGGGACTGTATAATAATATGGATCTGGGGCTATAGGGGCCTGTATAATAATATGGATCTGGGGCTATAGGGGACTGTATAATAATATGGATCTGGGGCTATAGGGGACTGTATAATAATATGGATCTATAGGGGACTGTATAATAATATGGATCTATAGGGGACTGTATAATAATATGGATCTATAGGGGACTGTATAATAATATGGATCTGGGGCTATAGGGGACTGTATAATAATATAGATCTGGGGCTATAGGGGACTGTATAATAATATAGATCTGGGGCTATAGGGGACTGTATAATAATATGGATCTGGGGCTATAGGGGACTGTATTATAATATGGATCTGGGGCTATAGGGGACTGTATAATAATATAGATCTGGGGCTATAGGGGACTGTATAATAATATGGATCTGGGGCTATAGGGGACTGTATTATAATATGGATCTGGGACTATAGGGGACTGTATAATAATATGGATCTGGTACTATAGGGGACTGTATAATAATATGGATCTGGGGCTATAGGAGACTGTAAAATAATATGGAGCTATAGGGGACTGTATAATAATATATAGATCTGGGGCTATAGGGGACTGTATAATAATATGGATCTGGGACTATAGGGGACTGTATAATAATATGGATCTGGGGCTATAGGGGACTGTATAATAATATGGATCTGGGGCTATAGGGGACTGTATAATAATATGGATCTATAGGGGACTGTATAATAATATGGATCTATAGGGGACTGTATAATAATATGGATCTATAGGGGACTGTATAATAATATGGATCTGGGGCTATAGGGGACTGTATAATATGGATCTGGGGCTATAGGGGACTGTATAATAATATGGATCTGGGGCTATAGGGGACTGTATAATAATATGGATCTGGGGCTATAGGGGACTGTATAATAAAATGGATCTGGGACTATAGGGGACTGTATAATAATATGGATCTGGGGCTATAGGGGACTGTATAATAAAATGGATCTGGGACTATAGGGGACTGTATAATAATATGGATCTGGGGCTATAGGGGACTGTATAATAATATGGATCTATAGGGGACTGTATAATAATATGGATCTGGGGCTATAGGGGACTGTATAATAATATGGATCTGGAGCTATAGGGGACTGTATAATAATATGGATCTGGGGCTATAGGGGACTGTATAATAAAATGGATCTGGGGCTATAGGGGACTGTATAATAATATGGATCTGGGGCTATAGGGGACTGTATAATAATATGGATCTGGGGCTATAGGGGACTGTATAATAATATGGATCTGGGGCTATAGGGGACTGTATAATAATATAGATCTGGGGCTATAGGGGACTGTATAATAATATGGATCTGGGGCTATAAGGGACTGTATAATAATATGGATCTGGGGCTATAGGGACTGTATAATAATATGGATCTGGGGCTATAGGGGCCTGTATAATAATATGGATCTGGGGCTATAGGGGACTGTATAATAATATGGATCTATAGGGGACTGTATAATAATATGGATCTATAGGGACTGTATAATAATATGGATCTATAGGGGACTGTATAATAATATGGATCTATAGGGGACTGTATAATAATATGGATCTGGGGCTATAGGGGACTGTATAATAATATAGATCTGGGGCTATAGGGGACTGTATAATAATATAGATCTGGGGCTATAGGGGACTGTATAATAATATGGATCTGGGGCTATAGGGGACTGTATTATAATATGGATCTGGGGCTATAGGGGACTGTATAATAATATAGATCTGGGGCTATAGGGGACTGTATAATAATATGGATCTGGGGCTATAGGGGACTGTATTATAATATGGATCTGGGACTATAGGGGACTGTATAATAATATGGATCTGGTACTATAGGGGACTGTATAATAATATGGATCTGGGGCTATAGGAGACTGTAAAATAATATGGAGCTATAGGGGACTGTATAATAATATATAGATCTGGGGCTATAGGGGACTGTATAATAATATGGATCTGGGACTATAGGGGACTGTATAATAATATGGATCTGGGGCTATAGGGGACTGTATAATAATATGGATCTGGGGCTATAGGAGACTGTATAATAATATGGATCTGGGGCTATAGGGGACTGTATAATAATATGGATCTGGGGCTATAGGGGACTGTATAATAATATGGATCTGGGACTATAGGGGACTGTATAATAATATGGATCTGGGGCTATAGGGGACTGTATAATAATATGGATCTGGGGCTATAGGAGACTGTATAATAATATAGATCTGGGGCTACATGAGAAAAACTAATTTGTAGAAACAACTTTTCATTTTAGACAGAGAGAAAGAAGGAGTGCCAGAGAAAGGGGGTGGTGTGTGGGGGTGGATGTGTGTGTGTGTGTGGGGGTGGGTGTGTGCATGTGGCTGTGTGTTTTGGTGTGTGTATAGGTGTGTGTGTGTGATGAGGGGGTGGGTGTGTGCATGTGGCTGTGTGTTTTGGTGTGTGTATAGGTGTGTGTGTATAGGTGTGTGTGTGTGTGTGCATGTGGCTGTGTGTTTTGGTGTGTGTATAGGTGTGTGTGTGTGTGTGTGTGTGTGTGGGGGGTGGGTGTGTGCATGTGGCTGTGTGTTTTGGTGTGTGTATAGGTGTGTGTGTGTGTGTGTGTGTGTGTGTGTGTGTGTGTGTGTGTGTGTGTGTGTGTGTGTGTGTGTACCTCTTAACCACCTCATTGTCCACCATGGTGCTGTCCAACACCACTATGTGTTCAGGTATGGAGACGTGGACTGACAGCAGACCCAGAGTCATCAGACTGAGACAGGCCAGAGTGGCGCCCCCCGGGGACTCCAGGGAGAACTGCAACATCTGGAGAACGCGTGATTTAATTAACGGAACATTTATGAACTCCGTTACCTTATACAGGTGATCTCATTAAACCCAATTAACCTGTTAAGTCGACCCTCTACTTTTTCTAACATTCTGTTAAAAATCGCGCAACATTTCAGCGACCTGCTACTCAGGCCAGGAATATAGTATATGCATATGATTAGTATGTGTGGATAGAAAACACTCAGACGTTTATAAAACTGGTTAAATCACGGCTGCGACTATAACAGAACGTGCGTTTCATCGAAAAGTGCACTGAAAATGGAAAAAATATCCATCCGCGACTTCAAGGAATTGTTCAAAGTGAATCGAATTAAATGAGGCCGAGGTTGCAGTGCCTACAGCTTCCACACGTTGTCTAGAGTCTTGTCATTTGATTCGCAATTGATTCTTGGTCTAACCGAATCAAGGGAATCGATTCCCTCCGGTCTCCGACCGGATGTTTTGGTCGAGCTCTCTCCAAGACATTTTTTCGAAACAGACACCTATAGAATTGACATCGCCTCCTGATGAATTTGATCGCTTATTAATGTGTACTAATACCCAAAGTTGCATTACAAAAGTATTTCGAAGTGTTTTGTGAAAGTTTATCGTCAACTTTTTGAATTTTAAAAAAAAAATTACGTTACGTTATTAGATCGATATCTAGGCTATATATGGACCGATTTAATCGAAAAAAAAGACCCAATAGTGTTTATGGGCCATCTAGGAGTGCCAACAAAGAAGATGGTCAAAGGTAATGAATGTTTTATATTTTATTTGTGCGGTTTGTGTAGCGACGACTATGCTAATTATTTTGTTTACGTCCCCTGCGGGTCTTTTTGGGTGTTACATGCTATCAGATAATCGCTTCTCATGCTTTCGCCGAAAAGCATTTTAAAAATCTGACTTGTTGCCTGGATTCACAACGAGTGTAGCTTTAATTCAATACCCTGCATGTGTATTTTAATGAACGTTTGAGTTTTAACTAGTACTATTAGCATTTAGCGTAGTGCATTTGCATTTCCAGAGCTCTCGATGGGACGCCTGCGTGCCAGGTAGGACCAAGAGGTTAAACAGTGTGTGAACTGAACAGAGGAATCAGCATCAGAGCTTGAACAAAGTACATATGAAGACTGTTACAAATATGTTTAGGAAGTGGCACTGGCTTTTTCAGCTTTGGAGAGAAAACATTTCACTCTTAAATACTACAAACCACAAGGAAACTAAACCCACCTCCGTGAGATCCAGAGGGAGAGAGCGGTCAAGGCCGGGTGCTGTCCCCGACTCCGGCTCCTCCGTCTGGGTGAGAGGACAGGAGGCAGGGCCCCGGAGGTAGACTCAACTCCATGGACGGTAAAAGACGAGACCTGTTCTTGGTTGTGGGCCGCGTTGTCCTCGTTCTCCTCCTCGTTCTCTGTGTTCTTCCCTCTGTCTTCTGTCTCCATATCTTCATCTTTCTCTTTTTCTCTCTCCTCCTCCCCTCTTTCCTTATTCTTCTCACTTCTCTCCTCCCCTCTCTCATTCTCCATGCCCACCGCCCCTCTCTCCGTGCCCACCGCCCCTCTCTCCGTGCCCACCGCCCCTCTCTCCGTGCCCACCGCCCCTCTCTCCGTGCCCACCTCCCCTCTCTCCGTGCCCACCTCCCCTCTCTCCGTGCCCACCTCCCCTCTCTCCGTGCCCACCGCCCCTCTCTCCGTGCCCACCTCCCCTCTCTCCGTGCCCACCTCCCCTCTCTCCGTGCCCACCTCCCCTCTCTCCGTGCCCACCTCCCCTCTCTCCGTGCCCACCTCCCCTCTCTCCGTGCCCACCTCCCCTCTCTCCGTGCCCACCTCCCCTCTCTCCCTGCCCACCGCCCCTCTCTCCGTGCCCACCTCCCCTCTCTCCGTGCCCACCTCCCCTCTCTCCGTGCCCACCTCCCCTCTCTCCGTGCCCACCTCCCCTCTCTCCGTGCCCACCTCCCCTCTCTCCGTGCCCACCTCGCCTCTCTCCATGCCCACCTCCCCTCTCTCCATGCCCACCTCCCCTCTCTCCATGCTCTCCCACTTCTCCTTCCCTTCGTGTATGAAGACCGTGGAAGGGTGGTTGTCTCCAGTCCCGTTCTCACTCAAGGCCTGCATGAAGTCAAACACCTCTGTACACAGACCCGTGGGCAGACGCCATGTAAAACACCTACAGGAGAGAGGAGAGTGGGAGGAGAGTGGGGGGAGAGTGGGGGGAGAGTGGGAGGAGAGTGGGGGGAGAGTGGGAGGTGGCGTGGGGGGAGAGTGGGAGGAGAGTGGGGGGAGAGTGGGAGGTGGTGTGGGGGGAGAGTGGGAGGTGGCGTGGGGGAGAGGAGAGTGGGGGAGAGTGGGAGGTGGCGAGGGAGAGGAGAGGGGAGGTGGTGAGGAGAGAGAGAGTGGGGGAGAGTGGGAGGTGGTGAGGGAGAGGAGAGTGGGAGGTGGTGAGGGAGAGAGAGAGTGGGAGGTGGTGAGGGAGAGGAGAGTGGGGGGAGAGTGGGAGGTGGTGAGGGAGAGGAGAGTGGGGGGAGAGTGGGAGGTGGTGAGGAGAGGAGAGTGGGGGGAGAGGAGGAGTGGGGGGAGAGGGAGGTGGTGGGGAGAGAGAGTGGGGGGAGAGTGGGAGGTGGCGGGGGAGAGAGGAGGGAGAGTGGGAGGTGGCGAGGGAGAGAGGAGAGTGGGGGGAGTGGGAGGTGGCGAGGGAGAGAGGAGAGTGGGGGGAGAGTGGGAGGTGGTGAGGGAGAGAGGAGAGTGGGGGGAGAGTGGGAGGTGGTGAGGAGAGAGGAGAGTGGGGGAGAGTGGGAGGTGGTGAGGGAGAGAGGAGAGTGGGGGGGGAGTGGGAGGTGGTGAGGGAGAGAGGAGAGTGGGGGAGAGTGGGAGGTGGTGAGGGAGAGGAGAGGAGAGTGGGGGGAGAGTGGGAGGTGGTGAGGGAGAGAGGAGAGTGGGTTGGGAGAGTGGGAGGTGGTTATGGAGAGAGGAGAGTGGAGGGGGCAATGGGGGTGGTGAGGGAGAGAGGAGAGTGGAGGGGGGAGTGGGGAGAGTGGAGGTAGAGAGGGAGAGAGGAGAGTGGGGGTAGTGTTATTACCCTGTAGTAGTGTTATTACCCTGTAGTAGTGTTATTACCCTGTAGTAGTGTTATTACCCTGTAGTAGTGTTACTAACCTGTAGTAGTGTTACTAACCTGTAGTAGTGTTATTAACCTGTAGTAGTGTTACTAACCTGTAGTAGTGTTACTAACCTGTAGTAGTGTTATTAACCTGTAGTAGTGTTACTAACCTGTAGTAGTGTTACTAACCTGTAGTAGTGTTACTAACCTGTAGTAGTGTTATTACCCTGTAGTAGTGTTATTAACCTGTAGTAGTGTTATTACCCTGTAGTAGTGTTATTACCCTGTAGTAGTGTTATTAACCTGTAGTAGTGTTATTAACCTGTAGTAGTGTTATTACCCTGTAGTAGTGTTATTACCTGTAGTAGTGTTATTACCCTGTAGTAGTGTTATTACCCTGTAGTAGTGTTATTACCCTGTAGTAGTGTTATTACCCTGTAGTAGTGTTATTACCCTGTAGTAGTGTTATTACCCTGTAGTAGTGTTACTAACCTGTAGTAGTGTTACTACCCTGTAGTAGTGTTATTACCCTGTAGTAGTGTTATTACCCTGTAGTAGTGTTATTACCCTGTAGTAGTGTTATTACCCTGTAGTAGTGTTATTACCCTGTAGTAGTGTTATTACCCTGTAGTAGTGTTACTAACCTGTAGTAGTGTATCTACCCTGTAGTAGTGTTACTACCCTGTAGTAGTGTTACTAACCTGTAGTAGTGTTACTAACCTGTAGTAGTGTTACTAACCTGTAGTAGTGTATCTACCCTGTAGTAGTGTTATTACCCTGTAGTAGTGTTACTACCCTGTAGTAGTGTTATTAACCTGTAGTAGTGTTACTAACCTGGAGTAGTGTTACTAACCTGGAGTAGTGTTATTAACCTGTAGTAGTGTTACTAACCTGTAGTAGTGTTATTACCCTGTAGTAGTGTTATTACCCTGTAGTAGTGTTACTACCCTGTAGTAGTGTTATTACCCTGTAGTAGTGTTATTACCCTGTAGTAGTGTTACTACCTGTAGTAGTGTTATTACCCTGTAGTAGTGTTATTACCCTGTAGTAGTGTTATTACCCTGTAGTAGTGTTATTACCTTGTAGTAGTGTTACTACCCTGTAGTAGTGTTACTAACCTGTAGTAGCTCTGAGACAGTTGGTAAGACATGGGCAGGATGGGTAGGGCACGGTTCTTATTGGGGCCACACAGTTGACTGATCCTTCGCCTGTTGACCAATCCCTTCTTCCTGCACTGGACAAACACCTGACACAGAACCTCCTGACGGTACCTACTGTAGGTATGGAAGGTCTGGAGAAAGGGGAGGGGGAGAGAGAGAGAGAGAGGGAGGTGGTGAGGGACAGGGAGGTAGAGAGAGAGAGGGAGGTAGAGAGAGGCAGAGAGAGAGAGATAGAGAGAGAGAGCGAGGCAGAGAGAGAGAGAGAGAGAGAGAGAGCGAGGCAGAGAGAGAGCGAGGCAGAGAGAGAGCGAGAGAGAGAGAGGGAGGTAGAGAGAGAGGCAGGTAGAGAGAGAGGCAGGTAGAGAGCGAGCGAGCGAGGCAGAGAGAGAGAGAGCGAGCGAGGCAGAGAGAGAGCGAGCGAGGCAGAGAGAGCGCGAGCGAGGCAGAGAGAGCAGAGCGAGGCAGCGAGGCAGAGAGACCGAGCGAGGCAGAGAGAGACCGAGCGAGGCAGAGAGAGAGCGAGCGAGGCAGAGAGAGAGCGAGAAAAAACTTTCATGCTTCTCAACTTAAACATCTTCCCATAACCGACCATCCTTCTTAAATGTAATAATGGGTTCAGTGTTAGAGCCGTTGATATACCTTTAATGATCTGTAAATACGCCGGGACATGTGATTGCCTTGCGTCTATAATTGTGTGTGTGTGTGTGTGTGTGTGTGTGTGTGTGTGTGTGTGTGTGTGTATATATATACCTGGAAGGATCGGCAGCATTTCATCTGAGAGTTGGACATGGCCAATGTACTCTGGATCAGATTATTCAACACCAGGGAGTGGATGTCCTCAATACTGGAACAGACACAGAGACAGAGACAGAGAGAGAGACAGAGAGAGAGAGAGAGAGAGAGAGACAGAGAGAGACAGAGAGAGGAACAGAGAGACAGAGAGAGAGACAGAGACAGGAACAGAGAGAGAGACAGAGAGACAGAGACACAGAGACAGAGAGAGAGAGAGAGAGAGAGAGAGAGAGAGAGACAGAGAGAGGGAGACAGAGAGAGAGAGAGACAGAGAGAGGAACAGAGAGAGACAGACAGAGACAGGAACAGAGAGAGAGACACAGAGACAGAGACAGAGAGAGAGACAGAGAGAGAGACAGAGAGAGAGAGGGAGACAGAGAGAGAGACAGAGACGAGACAGGAACAGAGAGAGACAGTGACACAGAGACAGTGACACAGAGACAGTGACACAGAGACAGTGACACAGAGACAGAGAGACAGAGAGAGAGACAGAGAGAGAGAAAGAGAGAGAGACAGAGAGACACACACAACCATTATAGAAAGATAACATACTAGGATAATTGTCGACATGCATTTATATTCATGTCAGATAGTTGTATTGTCGTCATGTATTGATATTCCTGCCAGATAGTTGTCATGTATTGATATTCCTGCCAGATAGTTGTCATGTATTGATATTCATGTCAGATAGTTGTCATGTATTGATATTCATGTCAGATAGTTGTATTGTCATCATGTATTGATATTCCTGTCAGATAGTTGTATTGTTGTCATGTATTGATATTCCTGTCAGATAGTTGTCATGTATTGATATTCCTGTCAGATAGTTGTCATGTATTGATATTCATGTCAGATAGTTGTATTGTTGTCATGTATTGATATTCCTGTCAGATAGTTGTATTGTTGTCATGTATTGATATTCCTGTCAGATAGTTGTCATGTATTGATATTCCTGTCAGATAGTTGTCATGTATTGATATTCATATCAGATAGTTGTCATGTATTGATATTCATGTCAGATAGTTGTCATGTATTGATATTCCTGTCAGATATTGTCATCATGTATTGATATTCCTGTCAGATAGTTGTCATGTATTGATATTCCTGTCAGATAGTTGTCATGTATTGATATTCCTGTCAGATAGTTGTATTGTTGTCATGTATTGATATTCCTGTCAGATAGTTGTATTGTTGTCATGTATTGATATTCCTGTCAGATAGTTGTCATGTATTGATATTCCTGTCAGATAGTTGTCATGTATTGATATTCCTGTCAGATAGTTGTCATGTATTGATATTCATGTCAGATAGTTGTATTGATATTCATGTCATTGATATTCATGTATTGATATTCCTGTCATTGTTGTCATGTATTGATATTCCTGTCAGATAGTTGTCATGTATTGATATTCCTGTCAGATAGTTGTATTGTTGTCATGTATTGATATTCCTGTCAGATAGTTGTATTGTTGTCATGTATTGATATTCCTGTCAGATAGTTGTCATGTATTGATATTCCTGTCAGATAGTTGTCATGTATTGATATTCATGTCAGATAGTTGTCATGTATTGATATTCATGTCAGATAGTTGTCATGTATTGATATTCATGTCAGATAGTTGTCATGTATTGATATTCCTGTCAGATAGTTGTCATGTATTGATATTCCTGTCAGATAGTCGTCATGTATTGATATTCCTGTCAGATAGTTGTCATGTATTGATATTCATGTCAGATAGTTGTCATGTATTGATATTCCTGTCAGATAGTTGTCATGTATTGATATTCATGTCAGATAGTTGTCATGTATTGATATTCCTGTCAGATAGTCGTCATGTATTGATATTCCTGTCAGATAGTTGTATTGTTGTCATGTATTGATATTCCTGTCAGATAGTTGTCATGTATTGATATTCCTGTCAGATAGTTGTCATGTATTGATATTCATGTCAGATAGTCGTCATGTATTGATATTCCTGTCAGATAGTTGTCATGTATTGATATTCCTGTCAGATAGTTGTCATGTATTGATATTCCTGCCAGATAGTTGTCATGTATTGATATTCCTGTCAGATAGTTGTCATGTATTGATATTCATGTCAGATAGTTGTCATGTATTGATATTCATGTCAGATAGTTGTATTGTATTCATGTCAGATCATGTATTGATATTCATGTCAGATAGTTGTCATGTATTGATATTCCTGTCAGATAGTCGTCATGTATTGATATTCATGTCAGATAGTTGTCATGTATTGATATTCATGTCAGATAGTTGTCATGTGTTGATATTCATGTCAGATAGTTGTCATGTATTGATATTTATGTCAGATAGTTGTCATGTATTGATATTCCTGTCAGATAGTTGTCATGTATTGATATTCCTGTCAGATAGTCGTCATGTATTGATATTCATGTCAGATAGTTGTCATGTATTGATATTCCTGTCAGATAGTTGTCATGTATTGATATTCCTGTCAGATAGTGGTCATGTATTGATATTCATGTCAGATAGTTGTCATGTATTGATATTCATGTCAGATAGTTGTCATGTATTGATATTCATGTCAGATAGTTGTCATGTATTGATAATCATGTCAGATAGTTTTCATGTATTGATAATCATGTCAGATAGTTTTCATGTATTGATATTCCTGTCAGATAGTTGTCATGTATTGATAATCATGTCAGATAGTTGTCATGTATTGATATTCATGTCAGATAGTTGTCATGTATTGATATTCATGTCAGATAGTTGTCATGTATTGATAATCATGTCAGATAGTTGTCATGTATTGATATTCCTGTCAGATAGTTGTCATGTATTGATATTCCTGCCAGATAGTTGTCATGTATTGATATTCCTGTCAGATAGTTGTCATGTATTGATATTCATGTCAGATAGTTGTATTGTTGTCATGTGTTGATATTCCTGTCAGATAGTTGTCATGTATTGATATTCCTGTCAGATAGTCGTCATGTATTGATATTCATGTCAGATAGTTGTCATGTATTGATATTCATGTCAGATAGTTGTCATGTATTGATATTCCTGTCAGATAGTTGTCATGTGTTGATATTCATGTCAGATAGTTGTCATGTATTGATATTCCTGTCAGATAGTTGTCATGTATTGATAATCATGTCAGATAGTTGACATGTATTGATATTCCTGTCAGATAGTTGTCATGTATTGATATTCCTGTCAGATAGTTGTCATGTATTGATATTCATGTCAGATAGTTGACATGTATTGATATTCATGTCAGATAGTTGTCATGTATTGATATTCATGTCAGATAGTTGTCATGTATTGATATTCCTGTCAGATAGTTGTCATGTATTGATAATCATGTCAGATAGTTGTCATGTATTGATAATCATGTCAGATAGTTGTCATGTATTGATATTCCTGTCAGATAGTTGTCATGTATTGATATTCCTGTCAGATAGTTGTCATGTATTGATATTCCTGTCAGATAGTTGTCATGTATTGATATTCCTGTCAGATAGTTGTCATGTATTGATATTCATGTCAGATAGTTGTCATGTATTGATATTCCTGTCAGATAGTTGTATTGTTGTCATGTATTGATATTCCTGTCAGATAGTTGTCATGTATTGATATTCCTGTCAGATAGTTGTCATGTATTGATATTCCTGTCAGATAGTTGTATTGTTGTCATGTATTGATATTCCTGTCAGATAGTTGTATTGTTGTCATGTATTGATATTCCTGTCAGATAGTTGTCATGTATTGATATTCATGTCAGATAGTTGTCATGTATTGATAATCATGTCAGATAGTTGTATTGTCGTCATGTATTGATATTCATGTCAGATAGTCGTCATGTATTGATATTCATGTCAGATAGTTGTCATGTATTGATAATCATGTCAGATAGTTGTCATGTATTGATAATCATGTCAGATAGTTGTCATGTATTGATATTCCTGTCAGATAGTTGTCATGTATTGATATTCCTGTCAGATAGTTGTCATGTATTGATATTCCTGTCAGATAGTTGTCATGTATTGATATTCCTGTCAGATAGTTGTCATGTATTGATATTCCTGTCAGATAGTTGTCATGTATTGATATTCATGTCAGATAGTTGTCATGTATTGATATTCATGTCAGATAGTTGTCATGTATTGATATTCATGTCAGATAGTTGTCATGTATTGATATTCCTGTCAGATAGTTGTCATGTATTGATATTCATGTCAGATAGTTCCTGTCAGATAGTTGTATTGTTGTCATGTATTGATATTCCTGTCAGATAGTTGTCATTATTGATATTCCTGTCAGATAGTTCCTGTCAGATAGTTGTATTGTTGTCATGTATTGATATTCCTGTCAGATAGTTGTATTGTTGTCATGTATTGATATTCATGTCAGATAGTTGTCATGTATTGATATTCATGTCAGATAGTTGTCATGTATTGATATTCATGTCAGATAGTTGTCATGTATTGATATTCCTGTCAGATAGTTGTCATGTATTGATATTCATGTCAGATAGTTGTCATGTATTGATATTCATGTCAGATAGTTGTCATGTATTGATATTCATGTCAGATAGTTGTCATGTATTGATATTCCTGTCAGATAGTTGTCATGTATTGATATTCCTGTCAGATAGTTGCATTGTTGTCATGTATTGATATTCATGTCAGATAGTTGTATTGTTGTCATGTATTGATATTCATGTCAGATAGTTGTCATGTATTGATATTCATGTCAGATAGTTGTCATGTATTGATATTAATGTCAGATAGTTGTCATGTATTGATATTCCTGTCAGATAGTTGTCATGTATTGATATTCCTGTCAGATAGTTGTCATGTATTGATATTCATGTCAGATAGTTGTCATGTATTGATATTCCTGTCAGATAGTTGTCATGTATTGATATTCATGTCAGATAGTTGTCATGTATTGATATTCATGTCAGATAGTTGTCATGTATTGATATTCCTGTCAGATAGTTGTCATGTATTGATATTCCTGTCAGATAGTTGTACTGTTGTCATGTATTGATATTCCTGTCAGATAGTTGTATTGTTGTCATGTATTGATATTCATGTCAGATAGTTGTATTGTTGTCATGTATTGATATTAATGTCAGATAGTTGTCATGTATTGATATTCCTGTCAGATAGTTGTCATGTATTGATATTCATGTCAGATAGTTGTCATGTATTGATATTCATGTCAGATAGTTGTATTGTTGTCATGTATTGATAATCATGTCAGATAGTTGTCATGTATTGATATTCCTGTCAGATAGTTGTATTGTTGTCATGTGTTGATATTCATGTCAGATAGTTGTCATGTATTGATATTCCTGCCAGATAGTTGTCATGTATTGATATTCCTGCCAGATAGATGTCATGTATTGATACTCATGTCAGATAGTTGTATTGTTGTCATGTATTGATATTCATGTCAGATAGTTGTCATGTATTGATATAGTTGTCATGTATTGATATTCCTGTCAGATAGTTGTATTGTCGTCATGTATTGATATTCATGTCAGATAGTTGTATTGTCGTCATGTATTGATATTCCTGTCAGATAGTTGTCATGTGTTGATATTCATGTCAGATAGTTGTCATGTATTGATATTCATGTCAGATAGTTGTCATGTGTTGATATTCATGTCAGATAGTTGTCATGTATTGATATTCATGTCAGATAGTTGTCATGTATTGATAATCATGTCAGATAGTTGTCATGTATTGATATTCATGTCAGATAGTTGTCATGTATTGATATTCATGTCAGATAGTTGTCATGTATTGATATTCATGTCAGATAGTTGTATTGTTGTCATGTATTGATATTCATGTCAGATAGTTGTCATGTATTGATATTCATGTCAGATAGTTGTCATGTATTGATATTCATGTCAGATAGTTGTCATGTATTGATATTCCTGTCAGATAGTTGTCATGTATTGATATTCATGTCAGATAGTTGTATTGTTGTCATGTATTGATATTCCTGTCAGATAGTTGTATTGTCGTCATGTATTGATATTCATGTCAGATAGTTGTCATGTATTGATAATCATGTCAGATAGTTGTCATGTATTGATATTCCTGTCAGATAGTTGTCATGTATTGATATTCCTGTCAGATAGTTGTCATGTATTGATATTCCTGTCAGATAGTTGTCATGTATTGATATTCCTGTCAGATAGTTGTCATGTATTGATATTCATGTCAGATAGTTGTATCTCCTACCTGTTGAGAGAGTCCTTGGTCTTCTCATCTGACATGTCCTCCAGGGTGTACACCTTGAACCTAAATGACATCAACAACACACGTCGGCCAATAGGAGAGCACAGGAGTGGGTTTTCATAAGTGTGTATGAGTGTCTGTGTTACCGTGAGAACAGCTGTGTCTTGGTGTCAGGGATGGTGACATCACACGACCCGGAGGCGGAGCTGAACTTCTGTCTGAGTAACGACACAAACTCCCGGAACACTGTAGAACATTCCTGGAACAAACACACACAGATTAACTAACACACAGATTAACTAACACACAAATACACACAAATGAACTAACACACAAATACACACAGATGAACTAACACACAAATACACACAGATGAACTAACACACAAATACACACAGATTAACTAACACACAAATACACACAGATGAACTAACACACAAATACACACAGATGAACTAACACACAAATACACACAGATTAACTAACACACAAATACACACAGATTAACTAACACACAAATGAACTAACACACAAATACACACAGATGAACTAACACACAAATACACACAGATTAACCAACACACAAATGAACTAACACACAAATACACACAGATTAACTAACACACAAATACACACAGATTAACTAACACACAAATAACTACACACAAATACACACAGATTAACTAACACACAAATACACACAGATTAACTAACACACAAATACACACAGATTAACAGCCTCAAATACAGCCTACTGCCCCAAATGACCCAACCTCTCAACCTGCTGCCCCATGACCCAACCTCTCAATCTACTGCCCCCTGACCCAACCTCTCAGCCTACTGCCCCCTGACCCAGCCTACTGCCCCTCTCAGCCTACCCAACCTCTCAGCCTACTGCCCCTGACCCAACCTCTCAGCCTACTGCCCCTGACCCAACCTCTCAGCCTACTGCCCCCTGACCCAACCTCTCAACCTGCCTGACCCAACCTCTCAACCTGCCCCCCATGACCCAACCTCTCAACCTACTGCCCCTGACCCAACCTGACCCCCCTGAACCTCTCAACCTGCTGCCCCATGACCCAACCTCTAAGCCTACTGCCCTCTGACCCAACCTCTCAGCCTACTGCCCCCTGACCCAACCTCTCAACCTGCTGCCCCATGACCCAACCTCTCAGCCTAATCTACTGCCCCATGACCCAACCTCTCAATCTACTGCCCCCTGACCCAACCTCTCAACCTACTGCCCCATCTCAACCTGACCCAACCTCTCAACCTGCTGCCCCATGACCCAACCTCTCAACCTGCTGCCCCATGACCCAACCTCTCAGCCTACTGCCCCCTGACCCAACCTCTCAGCCTACTGCCCCCTGACCCAACCTCTCAGCCTACTGCCCCCTGACCCAACCTCTCAGCCTACTGCCCCCTGACCCAACCTCTCAACCTACTGCCCCCTGACCCAACCTCTCAGTCTACTGCCCCCTGACCCAACCTCTCAGCCTACTGCCCCCTGACCCAGCCTACTGCCCCCTGACCCAACCTCTCAGCCTACTGCCCCCTGACCCAACCTCTCAACCTGCTGCCCCATGACCCAACCTCTCAATCTACTGCCCCCTGACCCAACCTCTCAGCCTACTGCCCCTGACCCAGCCTACTGCCCCCTGACCCAACCTCTCAGCCTACTGCCCCCTGACCCAACCTCTCAGCCTACTGCCCCCTGACCCAACCTCTCAGCCTACTGCCCCCTGACCCAACCTCTCAGCCTACTGCCCCCTGACCCAACCTCTCAGCCTACTGCCCCCTGACCCAACCTCTCAACCTGCTGCCCCATGACCCAACCTCTCAGCCTGCTGCCCCATGACCCAACCTCTAAGCCTACTGCCCCCTGACCCAACCTCTCAACCTGCTGCCCCATGACCCAACCTCTCAATCTACTGCCCCCTGACCCAACCTCTCAGTCTACTGCCCCCTGACCCAACCTCTCAGTCTACTGCCCCCTGACCCAACCTCTCAATCTACTGCCCCCTGACCCAACCTCTCAGTCTACTGCCCCCTGACCCAACCTCTCAACCTACTGCCCCCTGACCCAACCTCTCAGTCTACTGCCCCCTGACCCAACCTCTCAGTCTACTGCCCCCTGACCCAACCTCTCAATCTGTTCAATATATATAACACTGAAAACCAATTCATGAGGTGAATGTGTGTTACCTTGGGGTCGTTAGGGTCGTGAACAGACGGGTGGTGTGTGTGTGTTACCTTGGGGTCGTGAAATGACAGGTGGTGTGTGTGTGTGTGTTACCTTGGGGTCATTGGGGTTGTAAACAGACGGGAGGTGTGTGTGTGTGTGTTACCTTGGGGTCGTGAACAGACGGGTGGTGTGTGTGTGTTACCTTGGGGTCGTGAACAGACGGGTGGTGTGTGTGTGTTACCTTGGGGTCGTGAACAGACGGGTGGTGTGTGTGTGTTACCTTGGGGTCGTGAACAGACGGGTGGTGTGTGTGTGTTACCTTGGGGTCGTAAACAGACGGGTGGTGTGTGTGTTACCTTGGGGTCGTAAACAGACGGGTGGTGTGTGTGTTACCTTGGGGTCGTTGGGGTCGTGAACAGACGGGTGGTGTGTGTGTGTTACCTTGGGGTCGTGAACAGACGGGTGGTGTGTGTGTTACCTTGGGGTCGTAAACAGACGGGTGGTGTGTGTGTGTGTTACCTTGGGGTCGTGAACAGACGGGTGGTGTGTGTGTTACCTTGGGGTCGTGAACAGACGGGTGGTGTGTGTGTGTTACCTTGGGGTCGTGAACAGACGGGTGGTATGTGTGTGTTACCTTGGGGTCGTGAACAGACGGGTGGTGTGTGTGTGTTACCTTGGGGGTCGTGAACAGATGGGTGGTGTGTGTGTTTACCTTGGGGTCGTGAACAGACGGGTGGTGTGTGTGTTACCTTGGGGTCGTGAACAGACGGGTGGTGTGTGTGTTACCTTGGGGTCGTGAACAGACGGGTGGTGTGTGTGTTACCTTGGGGTCGTGAACAGACGGGTGGTGTGTGTGTGTTACCTTGGGGTCGTAAACTGACGGGTGGTATGTGTGTTACCTTGGGGTCGTAAACAGACGGGTGGTGTGTGTGTGTTACCTTGGGGTCGTGAACAGACGGGTGGTGTGTGTGTTACCTTGGGGTCGTGAACAGACGGGTGGTGTGTGTGTTACCTTGGGGTCGTAAACAGACGGGTGGTGTGTGTGTGTTACCTTGGGGTCGTAAACTGACGGGTGGTATGTGTGTTACCTTGGGGTCGTGAACAGACGGGTGGTGTGTGTGTGTTACCTTGGGGTCGTAAACAGACGGGTGGTGTGTGTGTGTGTGTTACCTTGGGGTCGTGAACAGACGGGTGGTGTGTGTGTGTTACCTTGGGGTCGTGAACAGACGGGTGGTGTGTGTGTGTGTGTTACAGACTGGTGGGGTCGTGAACAGACGGGTGGTGTGTGTGTTACCTTGGGGTCGTGAACAGACGGGTGGTGTGTGTGTGTACCTTGGGGTCGTGAACAGACGGGTGGTGTGTGTGTGTTACCTTGGGGTCGTGAACAGACGGGTGGTGTGTGTGTGTTACCTTGGGGTCGTGAACAGACGGGTGGTGTGTGTGTGTTACCTTGGGGTCGTGAACAGACGGGTGGTGTGTGTGTGTTACCTTGGGGTCGTAAACAGACGGGTGGTGTGTGTGTCTGTTACCTTGGGGTCGTGAACAGACGGGTGGTGTGTGTGTGTTACCTTGGGGTCGTGAACAGACGGGTGGTGTGTGTGTTACCTTGGGGTCGTGAACAGACGGGTGGTGTGTGTGTGTTACCTTGGGGTCGTGAACAGACGGGTGGTGTGTGTGTTACCTTGGGGTCGTTGGGGTCGTGTTTCCTTCCCTGAAGTTTCGCTATCAGAGGCTTGTCCTGGTACACCTCCGCCAGACAGATCCTACAGGACAACACAGCGCGTCCATTACAGATCGACACAGCGCGTCCATTACAGATCGACAGTGCGCGTCCATTACAGATCGACACAGCGCGTCCATTACAGATCGACACAGCGCGTCCATTACAGATCGACACAGCGCGTCCATTACAGATCGACACAGCGCGTCCATTACAGATCGACACAGCGCGTCCATTACAGATCGACACAGCGCGTCCATTACAGATCGACACAGCTCGTCCATTACAGATCGACACAGCGCGTCCATTACAGATCGACACAGCGCGTCCATTACACAGCGTGTCCATTACAGATCGACACAGCGCGTCCATTACAGATCGACACAGCGCGTCCATTACAGATCGACACAGCGCGTCCATTACAGATCGACACAGCGCGTCCATTACAGATCGACACAGCGCGTCCATTACAGATCGACACAGCGCGTCCATTACAGATCGACACAGCGCGTCCATTACATTTAAGTCATTCCATTACAGATCGACACAGTGCGTCCATTACAGATCAACACAGCGTGTCCATTACAGATCGACACAGCGTGTCCATTACAGATCGACACAGCGCGTCCATTACAGATCGACACAGCGCGTCCATTACAGATCGACACAGCGCGTCCATTACACAGCGTGTCCATTACAGATCAACACAGCGCGTCCATTACTGATCGACACAGCGCGTCCATTACACAGCGTGTCCATTACAGATCAACACAGCGTGTCCATTACTGATCGACACAGCGTGTCCATTACTGATCGACGCAGCGTGTCTGTGAGTTCTTCAGTATGTAACATACTTGTAGTTGAGGTGTGTCTGTGGGTTTAGATAGTGTGTGTTGTAACGTACTTGTAGTTGAGGTATGTCTGTGGGTTTAGATAGTGTGTGTTGTAACGTACTTGTAGTTGAGGTATGTCTGTGGGTTTAGATAGTGTGTGTTGTAACGTACTTGTAGTTGAGGTATGTCTGTGGGTTTAGATAGTGTGTGTTGTAACGTACTTGTAGTTGAGGTATGTCTGTGGGTTCTTCAGGATGTAACGTGATCGTCGTCCAACAGACGG